>NW_025421950.1:0-65742 GCF_011764305.1 Mustela putorius furo
AAATTGCTGGAACAACTGGATAAATATTGCAAAAGCAAAAACAAAACAGAACAATATAAAAAACAAAAACCAACAATAACAACAACAAAGTCAGGCCCTAAACTCACATGCTATACAAACATAACTCTAATGGATTAAATTTTAAATTTATAGAAGACATATTTAAACTTGATGGAAGAAAATATAGGAGAAAATATGGAGGAACCTAGGGGTATGGTGAAGATCTAACACAGGAAAGAAAAATACAATTAAAAAATTTTATTCCAATAACCACTTACGTAAACTCAAGTTAACCAGATCACCTGCTAATGGTGGACCTGGTGGTTGCCCTCGTTGTGTTGACTTAGCTATGATGCCTCTCAGGGATCGCTAATTGTTATCCAAAGCGACTGCGGCTCACTTGCTCAGTGGGGAGCCTGGCATTTGCCCCTATCCATCTGCTCGGCTATCTATCTTGCTTGACATGTGTCTCTCTGTGACTAATAAATAAAAATCTTTTTAAAACAACAAAAAGATTACGTTAAAGATGATAAAAAGGCAATTTAAAACATAGGAGATAACCATCGTTCAAAACCACATATACTGAAAAAGGACTCGTATTAATGTAGATATAAACTCTCAAAAGAATAAACATTAAACACACACAACACACCACCCCACACCACACCTCACAATATAATCTGAAATAGGGGCAAAAAAAGACATGCGAACATTGTACCAAAAAAAAGATATACCAAAGGTCATATAAGAACATCGTCATCAAACATTTAGTGAAATGCAAGTATAAAACCCATGATGAGAGATTCCTCAATTACTATGAGTTAAAAAATAGTGCACAATTAAACCAAACTGGTTAGGATTGGAGAAAGTTCTTTCATTCATAGATGCTGGTAGGAATATAAATATAAAATGGTTACAGCAACTCGGAGAATACTTCAGAATTTCGTTTTTTAAAAAAATACCAATTTTCATTACAATCCAGTTCCCATTACGTGGTCACTTATCCCAGAGAAGCAATGAAAACGCAAATGCATTGACACAAAAATGTATCATGACGGTTCACAACAGTTTTACTTGTCTAACCCCAAACTGCAAACAAGGTTAAATGGCGCCTTAAAAAAAAAAAAAAAAAAAGCTGTGGCACCTCCACCCGGAATGCAAGTGTATCATAAGAATACTATTCAATAATGAAAAACGAATGGACTATTGAGACACACAAAAAACCTGAGTAAATACAAAAAGAATTACATTGAATAAAAAAGTAATCGTCTAGAGAGAGATTACATATTATATGATTACCATTTACATAAACATTCTATTGAATGATTTTAATAGTAATAATGGCCTACACAGATATATTAGTTAAAGAAAAAGCTGGCATTAATGAAAGGAGTAAGCTTGGGGGAAGTTTTTGTGGTTGATTGGAAAAATTCTGTATCTCAAGTATCGGTTAGT
This sequence comes from Mustela putorius furo, assembly GCF_011764305.1. Taxonomy (NCBI): domain Eukaryota; kingdom Metazoa; phylum Chordata; class Mammalia; order Carnivora; family Mustelidae; genus Mustela; species Mustela putorius. The sequence goes on from NW_025421950.1 coordinate 1,456, forward strand.
GGTTAAATAAATGTGTAATAAGCCGTAAGCCTGTATAGAAAAAATTTACACAAATAAAACCCCACCCAAGTGCATGAAAAAACTGCTGAAAATCTTGAAGGGGGTCTGTGGATTGCAACAAGGTCAATTCCCTGCTTTTGCTACTGTATTATCAATTGTTTGATGTTGCCTTGGGGCCCAAAACTGGGTGCAACCTCTCTACTACTTTTAAATTTCCAGTGAATTATAATGATTTTAGGTTAAAAAAGTTGCTATAAAAACAACAACAAACAAACCAGTATCGATATAATGTTAAGATAGAGGAAGATACACAAAAAAATTGTAGGCTGCATCGAGGACATAGATGTGGCTATAGAATACTTTGATACTCTAGTACAAAGAAAATAACATAACAGGTACATAGATATAATACTTTACAGTACCATAAGTTTTAAAGAAATGATTTAAAACAAATTACAGATGTTGAAGGCTAGCAGACTTGTTTCCTTGGACAAGAAATACCTTGAGATATCAGAATTTGCAAGCGTGTACATTTGGGAATCAATTTAATATTCACCCAGTTGAAAAATAACCAAGCTTCAGATAATATACTCGTGTATTTAAAGGAATATTACGGTTGTGGTTCTTAATAAATGATATTTATTTATTTTTAAAAATGTGTATATAGGGGCACCGGTGGTGGGTGGCACAGTGGGTTAAGGTCTCTGCCTTTGGGCTCGGGTGAGTGTGGTCCATGGGGTCCTGGGGTCAAGACCTGCATTGTGGCATTTCTGTGCTCAGCAGGGAGCCTGCTGCCCCTTCCTCTCTCTCTGCCTGCGCTCTCTGCCTAATTGTGATCGTACTGTCAAATAAATAAATTAAATAATTTAAAAAAGATGTGTATATCCTCCACTGTTTTTTTTTTTTGAGTCTCAAGGGGTTTATAAATAAATTATGCTTGGTTAATCCTATCAAAGTTTGCAAGATGCCCCTTAACATACAACAGTGAAGATTAAATTGGAGTCATAGACTTAGTAAATGGAAAAAATTATAACCCAGATTTTCTAGTTTTAATTTCAGAATGTTCCTTATTGCTAGATAAGTCTAATTCCAATGGCAAAGATAGTTTTTTATTTATAATAATAAAATTTGGCAGATTGCTGTTACATTTGTAATAAAGACAAAATTATTTGCCAATAAATGGTTTACAGTGGAATTATGTACAATTATGATAGTTCTATAGCTTACACATTCTTAGGGGTATGATTCATAACGACTTAATATTTAAAAATAGAATACGTACATGGCAAAGGATATGTCTCTTAATGTAACTTGGAATAAATTACTTTGTAACTGACGAATGCTACATTGAGAACCTTTAGCTTGTTAAGTGGGGTACGCAAGAATAAATGAAAGATCGGGAAGGGAGACAAACCATAATAATCTCACAGAACAAACTGAGGGTTGCTGGGGGGAGGGGGTTTGGGAGAAGGGGTGTGGTATTTGGGTTGGGGGTGGTTGGGTATTCATGTGGTATTATTATTATGGACATTGGGGAGGGTATGTGTTTTTGTCACTTGGTATAGAGAAGGCGGGTGGTTATTAATTGGTAGGGGTTTGGTGTGGTTGCGTGGTTGGTATTTGGTGGTGGACATTTGGCCATAAGTGACTGGGTTGGTATTTTATTAATCTCACAAAACAAAAGGTGTGGTGTTGGAGGGTTGCTGGGGTGGTATTAGGGACATTGGGGAGGGGGGTTTTATTTGGGAGAAGGGGGTGGACGGGTTATGTCCTGGTATGGTGGAAGGGTATGTGAAGGTTATGTGTTTTGGTGAGTGAGTGCTGTGAAGTGGTGTAAACCTGGGGTGATTCACAGGACCTGTACCCCTGGGGATTATTATGATTTTTAGGATAACAATATAGTGTTTATAAAAAATAAAAAAATTATATAAAAAAAAATCTTGTATATCTGCATTTGCTAGGTTGGATCAACAAATTGTCACAGAAAATAGCATAGCATTTTATTTTATACAATGAGCAAAACAATTCGATATGAAATATAAAAGGAGGGGTGCCTGGGTGGCTCAGTGGGGTTTACCAAAGCCTCTGCCTTCAGCTCAGTTAATGATCTCAGAGCTCTGCAATCGGGGTCTCAGTGGGGGAACTGCTCCCCCCCCCCACCGCCTGCCTCTCTGCCTAATTGTGATTTTTGAATCTGTCAATTAAATAATAAAATCTAATATATATATATATGGTTATAATAGTAAATATAATACATACATACACCCCACTACACATACATATAACAGCTGACAATTTATGTTATTCTTGCTTTAGTGGAAAGTATAAATGAATGAACAATAGGCATGATGATGGCCAGTGTCTCAAAAGCAAATAAATAAAGATCAGTGAAATATTTAAGAAAGACTATGTCAACTCTAAAATTATTCTTATCATATGTTATACCAAATTGAATGTAGAGAACATAATAGACTATTTATATGAAGGCAATGATTCACTAAAAGGAGATGAAACTAAAATAAAATGATTTAAAAATGTATTTTTAACATAAGAAAATAAAAAAGGAGAAAGGCTGCAATCACCACAAGAAAATGCATTCTCCTCAGATTTAGTTACTCTTTTTGGATGTTGTGCGTTTTCAAGTCCCACATTGACATTTGGCATTTTTTATCTTGACACATTACAGTCTTAAACTATGACCTTCCAGTGAGAGTTAGCAAGAGTCAAGAGAGTCAGAATTATTACCGCAAAGATACGGGGGATAATTTAGTTTTGCAAATGTTGTGGTTTGGATAAATGTCAAATGTTACAAACCTATTACTGATTGTAAAAAACTCCAAATGGAGAGCACCCTTCAAAACGTTCCAAATCGTGATATAAAGGACGGAAGACCCTTGTGATCCGTGTTTGATGAATAAGAATATTTTGTGTTTTTTGTTTTTTCTGTTTGTAAGTTCCAAAATGCGAAGTCAATTGGGATATAAGAATCTGATTTGACTTGACATTTCAAGATTCATTAAGCCTGGCAAAATTGTGGAATTAAGCACTGCGGGAGGAAATTTATGTTGGACTCCGCAGTTCAATGTACTCTTCCAAATGACTACGTTAATTAGAAGCCAGCAAAAAAAAAAGTGCATTTATTATTGATCTCTGATAATACTAGCTACCTAAGAAACCATAGAACCAAGAATTAATTTGGTTCTAAAACTTAAAAATAAATTAATGAAGGAGGGTTAACAATCACAAGCTAATAAATTAGCTTACTCGGTGAAAGTTTAGGTCACTAAAACCAAAAAGAAATCACTCTTTCTATTCTTCAGTATAAGAAGTGAAATGGATGAGTCGCTTGAGAACAGGGGCCTTTGGAAAAAGAAATAGCGGAGTTTGAAACAAATTCATTTGTCATAAACATGAGCAAGGCCATCTTAAATTTCCAAGTCAAAGTTTTCTAAGCTGCTACAAGTGGGTCACAAAATAAGATCAATTTTCATATAAATGTTGGTCAGAGTTCAATGCTTTCAAAAAACAACTAGCACAAAATAATAACTAGCAATACCAGTCTGTAGATATTTTAAGTCCTGCAGTATCCTCACGAACAAATGAAAAAAAAATGTTAAGATTCCCTAGACAAGGGTATAACCTCTTAGTCCATTTCTATTGATAGGCACCTAATCCGATAGTTTTTTGTGTTGAAAATTTGAAAGTGAAAAAATGAGAAATAAAACACAGATGATTTGATTTAAAAGTTAACCTCTTCATGTGCAAAGAGCTGAATTCATTCTTTGCACAAAGATGCTTTTTAATAGTTACATTGTTTATAACATCCTCTTAATAGTTCTTCTGTAAGCAAAATTTGGTAGGGGGACTGAACATAGTTGAGGGGTCAATGTTCGATTTTGCTATGACAATAAAAATTATTATAGATCTAATTCATAGTTATGAACATTGGTTGCATTTGTTATTTTTATGGAAAATTTGACAGTGCAGAAAGGAGTAAATAAAAATTTGGACTCACTTACTATGTTTATGGTCTGCTTATTTTTTAAATTAATTTTTCAATTGGACAATTTTTCCATGTCATTAAATTGTCTAACAAAATTCTCATTTTTTAATGGCTGCTAATGAATCCGGTGAATATTGAAAAACGAAGGTACAAGCTGTGTAGCTTTCTTTGGAATCCCAGTTTCTCTTGTGTACTGCAGGCTGACGGTGCTAATGCAATAGCCCACCCTAACAAGGCTTAGTGTGAGGACTAAATGAGGGCAATGGCAAGCTTGTGAAAAAAACAGGAATGGTAAGCTAGAACTGACCCACTATACAAATGTTAGTTATCATTAGCTGTGTGAAGATGAAATACTAAGAAGAATGAAGACAAAAAATGTGAGGGGGTGGATATTGGGCAGGGGAAGAAAAAATAAAAAGCTTGATTAACTTATTTTATATATCTTACTACTCTTCAAGAGGTGGAATGGGACTTTTGTTAGAGGTTTTATTTTTGTTTTTATTGTTGTTGTTTGTTTGTTTTTACTTTCTATGTTAGTATTTCTACAACAGAAGTTAAATAAACCTCCCCAAAAAGAAAGAAGGTTAGAAGAAAAAGCAAGGCCTAAATACAGGCAAGGAACAAAAGTAAGAAGTATGAAGGTTTACATCAAGTGGGGGACCACACTCTTAAAGGATAAATAAAAACTATGGAACTTAAATCAAGATCATTCAAATAGGTTTTTATTTTTAAAATTTTTATTGAAATTACAGTTAGTTTATTCATACTTGTAATATTAGTTTTGTGGTTATAAAACATATAGTGATTCAACACTTCCATACTATGCTCATCCCAAAGAGCGTTCATTAATCCCCCATCATCTATTTAGAAACACCTCTACATCCCACATCCCTTATGGATAAGCATTAATTTGTCCTCTATTGGTAAGCAGTTGTTTCTTGAATTGCTTCTTTCTCTTTTTCTCTTTTTCGTAACAACCTTTGTTTCTTCTATTATTTGGTTTCTTAAATTCCATATATGAGTAAAAATCATATGGCACAAATTATTTAATATGACGGACTTATTTTGCACTAGCATAATGCTCTCAAAGCTCCACTCGGGTGGTGTTGCAAATGGCAAGAATTCATTCTTTTTTATGGCGGAAGTAATATCCTCCAATCTGGTATATAGACTGCAATCTTCTTATCCTTTCATCTATCAATGGGCATCAAAAAGGATCATTTTCCAAATCTTGGTTATTTCAAATAATTCTGATGTAAAAATCAGGGCTGCATCATAACCCTTTGAATTAGTTTTTTTTTTTTTTGTTTCTTTGTTTCTTCTTTGAGTAAATACCTAGTAGTGAATTGTACACTGGTAGTTGTAGTTTCAGTGAATAAAGTAGTTCTATTTTTAACTTCGGAGGAACTTCCATACTGTTTCCAGTATGGTTGCATCAGTTTGTGTTGCCACCAACAGTGCAAGAGAGTTCCCCTACTCCACAGGCTCCTCAAAACACTTACTCCACATCCCTCATGTGTGTTCCCATGTTGATGAGTGTCAGCCATTCTTATAGGTTTTGAGGTGATATATCATTGCAGTTTTAATTTGTATCTTCCTGATGATGAGTGATGTTGAACATCTGTTTTCAGCCCACGGTGTCTGTCCAAACAAGCCCATGAGACAGGAAATAGAGAATGCAATATACAGAAAGACAGAAAAAAATAAAGAAATGCAGAAACGATAGGAAAAGAAATTTTGTGAAGAAATGTCTCTCATTTCATCTTCTGCCCATTTTTTAAATTGGATTAGTAATTATTACTACTTTGGGGGTGTGAGCTTTATAAGTTCTTTATATATTTGGACACTAACCTTTTATCAGATCTATGTCATTGCAAACTATCTTCTCCCACTCAGTAGGTTTTTTGCCCTTATTAGTTTTGTTGTTTCCTTTGCTGTGCTACGAAGAAGCTTTTTATTTTTTGATTGATGTGAAGTGAAAAATTACCAATAGTGAAAATGTGATGAAAATATACCAATTAGTATGCTTTGTTTCCCTTCCTGCCTCAGGAGACCAGGAGGACATTATGTAGAAGGTTTAAAGTTGTTACAGCCAAGTTTGTTCAAAGAGAGTTTACTAAGGCTGTATTCTCCTCTAGGGTTTGGAAGTGAGTTTTACAGAAGGAAAAAGCCGTCTCACATTTGGGTCTTCACTTCTGGGTTTTGAAGTTATTTTTTTGTTTTATGGTTTCACCGTCTCACATTATTTGGGGGTTTTTACTCATTTTGAAGTTATTTTGTTGTAACGGTTATAAGAAGGTGGCTAAGTCTCAGTTCTTCTGCATGTTGCTGTCCATTTTCCCCTACACCCTTTTTGTCGACGAAAACACATGTCTTTTTTGTTACATTGGATATTATTTCCTGCTTTGTCAAAAGATAACTTCAAACCATATAATTGTGGGGATCTTATCTGGGGTTTCCATCCTGGTTCCATTGATCTATGTGCCTATTTTTCTACTAAAAAAAGAGAACTATAGGCCAATATCCCTGATGAACATGGATAATGCAGAGAAGTTCTCAATAAAATACTAGCAAATTGAATCTAAAATGTATTTTAAAAAATTATACACCACAGTCAAGAGGTATTATTCCGGGGTGTAAGGGTGGTTCAGTAGTCACAAATCAATCAGTGTGGTACACCACATATAATAAAAGAAAGGATTAAGGGGGTGGGGCACATGAGGGGCACCTGGGGGGTGGTTCAGCGGGGTTGAAGCCTCTGCCTTCAGCTTAGGTCATGATCTCAGGGTCCTGGGATCGAGCCCGCATCGGGCTCTCTGTTCAGCGGGGGAGTCTGATATCTTCCCCATTACTTGTCTTACTTGTCTGCCTGCTGCTCTGCCTACTTGTGATCTCTCTCTCTGTGTAAAATAAAAAAATCTTTAAAAAAAAAAGGATAAGAAAAACCATAGACCATTTCAGTAGATGCAGAAAAAATTATTTGACAATGTTGTACCCTCCTTCATGATAAAAAAACCCTCAACAAAGTCTGTTTAGAGGGAATAACCGCAATAGAAGAAACCATATATGGTCACAAGTTAAGTGAAGCCATATGATAATTGACTTTCTCTGCTTGACTTATTTCACTCAGCATAATCTCCTCCAGTCCTGTCCTGTGATATAAAAGTTGGGTATTCATCCTTTCTGATGGAGGTGGTGTAATATTCATTGTATATATGGACCACATCTTTACTTCCTGTGGAGCATAAGGAATAACATGGAGGAGATTAGGAGAAGGAAAGGAAAAGTGACTTGGGGGAAATTGGAGGGGAAGATGAACCATGAGAGACTGTGGACTCTGAGAAACAAACTGAGAGTTTTGGGAGGAGGAGTCAAGATGGCGGAGAAGTAGCAAGCTGAGACGGCTTCAGCTAGCCGGAGATCAGCTAGATAGACTATATCTAAAAAGAGTGCAAAACACATGAAAATCCATCGGCAGATCGAAGAGAAGAAGAACAGCAATTCTGGAAACAGAAAAACAACCACTTTCTGAAAGGTGTTTTCTTTTTTTAAAAATTCTTTTCTTTTCTTTTCTTTTTTTTTTCTTTTTCTTTTCTTTTTGTTTTTTTTTTCTTTCTTCCTTTTTGAACCTCTTTTCATCCCCTTTCTCCCCACTCACGATTTTGGATCTCTTCTAATTTTTGGTTTAAAAGCATATTTTCCTGGGGTTGTTGCCACCCTTTTAGTATTTTACTTGCCCCTTCATTTACTCTTATCTGGACAAAATGACAAGACGTAAAATTCAACACAAAAAAAAAGAAACAAGAGGCAGTACCGAAGGCTAGGGGACCTAATCAATACAGACATCGGTAATATGTCAGATCTAGAGTTCAGAATGACAATTCTCAAGGTTCTAGCCGGGCTCGAAAAACAGGCATGGAAGATATTAGAGAAACCCTCTCGAGAGATATAAAAGCCCTTTCTGGAGAATAAAAGAACTAAAATCTAACCAAGGTGAAATCAAAAAAAAAAAAAAGCTATTAATGAGGTGCAATCAAAAATGGAGGCTCTCACTGCTAGGATACAAATGAGGCAGAAGAAAGAATTAGTGATATAGAAGACCAAATGACAGAGAATAAAGAAGCTGAGCAAAAGAGGGACAAACAGCTACTGGACCACGAGGGGAGGATTCGAGAGATAAGTGACACCATAAGACGAAACAACATTAGAATAATTGGGATTCCAGAAGAAGAAGAAAGTGAGAGGGGAGCAGAAGGGTATACTGGAGAGAATTATTGGGAGAATTTCCCCAATATGGCAAAGGGAACGAGCATCAAAATTCAGGAGGTTCAGAGAATGCCCCTCAAAATCAATAAGAATAGGCCCACACCCCGTCACCTAATAGTTAAAATTTACAAGTCTCAATGACAAAGAGAAAATCCTGAAAGCAGCCCGGGAAAGAAAGTCTGTAACATACAATGGTAAAAATATTAGATTGGCAGCTGACTTATCCACAGAGACCTGGCAGGCCAGAAAGAGCTGGCATGATATTTTCAGAGCACTAACGACGAGAAAAACATGCAGCCAAGAATACTATATCAAGCTAGGCTATCAATTGAAAATAGAAGGAGAGATTAAAAGCTTCCAGGACAAACAACAACTGGAAAGAATTTGCAAATACCAAACCAGCTCTACAGGAAATATTGAAAGGGGTCCTCTAAGCAAAGAGAGAGCCTACAAGTGGTAGATCAGAAAGGAACAGAGACCATATACAGTAACAGTCACCTTACAGGCAATACAATGGCACTGAATTCATATCTCTCAATAGTTACCCTGAATGTTAATGGGCTAAATGCCCCTGTCAAAAGACACAGGGTATCAGAATGGATAAAAACAAACAAAACCCATCTATATGTTGCCTCCAAGAAACACATTTTAAGCCCGAAGACACCTCCAGATTTAAAGTGAGGGGGTGGAAAAGAAATTTACCATGCTAATGGACCATCAGAAGAAAGCAGGGGTGGCAATCCTTATATCAGATCAATTAGATTTTAAGCCAAAAAGACTATAATAAGAGATGAAGGAAGGACACATATATCATACTCAAAGGGTCTGTCCCACAAGAAGATTAACATTTTTTTAAATATCTATGCCCCCAACGTGGGAGCAGCCAACTATATAAACCAAATTAATAACAAAATCAAAGAAACACATCAACAATAATACAATAATAGTAGGGGACTTAACACTCCCCTCACTGAAATGGACAGGTCATCCAAGCAAAAGATCAGCAAGGAAACTGAAAAGGCCTTAAATGACACACTGGACCAGATGGACATCACAGATATATTCAGAATATTTCATCCCAAAGCAACAGAATACACATTCTTCTCTAGTGCACATGGAACATTCTCCAGAATAGATCACATCCTCGGTCCTAAATCAGGACTCAACCGGTATCAAAAGATTGGGATCATTCCCTGCATATTTCAGACCACAATGCTCTAAAGCTAGAACTCAACCACAAAAGGAAGTTTGGAAAGAACCAAAATACATGGAGGGACTACAACAGCATCCTTCTAAAGAATGAATGGTCAACCGGGAAATTTAAAGAAGAATTGAAAAAAAATCATGCAAACAAATGATAATGAAAATACAACGGTTCAAAATCTGTGGGACACAACAAAAGGCAGTCCTGAGAGGAAAATATATAGCGGTACAAGCCTTTCTCAAGAAACAAGAAAGGTCTCAGGTACACAACCTAACCCTACACCCTAAGGAGCTGGAGAAAGAACAAGAAAGAAAACCCTAAGCCCAGCAGGAGAAGAGAAAATCATAAAAGATTAGAGCAGAAATCAATGAAATAGAAACCAAAAAAACAATAAACAAAAGCAAATCAACGAAAGTAGGAGCTGGTTCTTTGAAAGAATTAATAAAATTGATAAACCCCTGCCCGCCTTATCAAAAAGAAAAGAGAAAGGACCCAAATAAATAAAATCATGAATGAAAGAGGAGAGATCACAACTAACACCAAAGAAATACAAAACTATTATAAGAACATACTATTGAGCAACTCTACGGCAATAAATTTGACAAGCTGGAAGAAAAATGGATGCATTCCTAGAAACATATAAAACTACCACACTGAACCAGGAAGAAATAGAAAGCCTGAACAGACCCATAACCAGTAAGGAGATTGAAACAGTCATTAAAAATCTCCAAACAAACAAAAGCCCAGGGCCAGACAGCTTCCCGGGGGAATTCTACCAAACATTTAAAGAAGAACTAATTCCTATTCTCCTGAAAACTGTTCCAAAAAAATAGAAATGGAAGGAAAACTTCCAAACTCATTTTATGAGGCCAGCATCACCTTGATCCCAAAACCAGACAAGGATCCCACCAAAAAAGAGAGCTATAGACCGATATCCTTGATGAACACAGATGCGAAAAATACTCAACAAAAATACTAGCCCAATAGGATTCAAACAGTACATTAAAAAGATTATTCACCACGACCAGTGGGATTTATTCCAGGGCTGCAAGGTTGGTTCAACATCCGCAAATCAGTCAATGTGATACAACACATCAATAAAAAAAGAAAGAACAAGAACCATATGATACTCTCAATAGATGCTGAAAAAGCATTTGACAAAGTACAACATCCCTTCCTGATCAAAACTCTTCAAAGTGTAGGGATAGAGGGCACATACCTCAATATCATCAAAGCCATCTATGAAAAACCCACCGCAAATATCATTCTCAATGGAGAAAAACTGAAAGCTTTTCCGCTAAGGTCAGGAACACGGCAGGGATGTCCATTATCACCACTGCTATTCAACATCGTACTAGAGGTCCTAGCCTCAGCAATCAGACAACAAAAGGAAATTAAAGGCATCCAAATCGGCAAAGAAGAAGTCAAATTATCACTCTTCGCAGATGATATGATACTATATGTGGAAAACCCAAAAGACTCCACTCCAAAACTGCTAGAACTTATACAGGAATTCAGTAAAGTGTCAGGATATAAAATCAATGCACAGAAATCAGTTGCATTTCTCTACACCAACAGCAAGACAGAAGAAAGAGATATTAAGGAGTCAATCCCATTTACAATTGCATCCAAACCATAAGATACCTAGGAATAAACCTAACCAAAGAGACACAGAATCTATACTCAGAAAACTATAAAGTACTCATGAAAGAAATTGAGGAAGACACAAAGAAATGGAAAAATGTTCCATGCTCCTGGATTGGAAGAATAAATATTGTGAAAATGTCTATGCTACCTAAAGCAATCTACACATTTAATGCAATTCCTATCAAAGTACCATCCATCTTTTTCAAAGAAATGGAACAAATAATTCTAAAATTTATATGGAACCAGAAAAGACCTCGAATAGCCCAAGGGATATTGAAAAAGAAAGCCAACGTTGGTGGCATCACAATTCCGGACTTCAAGCTCTATTACAAAGCTGTCATCATCAAGACAGCATGGTACTGGCACAAAAACAGACACATAGATCAATGGAACAGAATAGAGAGCCCAGAAATAGACCCTCAACTCTATGGTCAACTAATCTTCGACAAAGCAGGAAAGAATGTCCAATGGAAAAAAGACAGCCTTTTCAATAAATGGTGCTGGGAAAATTGGACAGCCACATGCAGAAAAATGAAATTGGACCATTTCCTTACACCACACACAAAAATAGACTCAAAATGGATGAAGGACCTCAATGTACGAAAGGAATCCATCAAAATCCTTGAGGAGAACACGGGCAGCAACCTCTTCGACCTCTGCCGCAGCAACATCTTCCTAGGAAACAAAACGCAAAGGCAAGGGAAGCAAGGGAAAAAATGAACTACTGGGATTCATCAAGATCAAAAGCTTTTGCCACAGCAAAGGAAACAGTTAACAAAATCAAAAGACAACTGACAGAATGGGAGAAGATATTTGCAAACGACATATCAGATAAAGGACTAGTGTCCAGAATCTATAAAGAACTTAGCAAACTCAACACCCAAAGAACAAATAATCCAATCAAGAAATGGGCAGAAGACATGAACAGACATTTCTGCAAAGAAGACATCCAGATGGCCAACAGACACATGAAAAAGTGCTCCATATCACTCGGCATCAGGGAAATACAAATCAAAACCACAATGAGATATCACCTCACACCAGTCAGAATGGCTAAAATCAACAAGTCAGGAAATGACAGATGCTGGCGAGGATGCGGAGAGAAAGGGGAACCCTCCTACACTGTTGGTGGGAATGCAAGCTGGTGCAGCCACTCTGGAAAACAGCATGGAGGTTCCTCAAAATGTTGAAAATAGAACTGCCCTATGACCCAGCAATTGCACTATTGGGTATTTACCCTAAAGATACAAATGTAGTGATCCAAAGGGACACATGCACCCGAATGTTTTATAGCAGCAATGTCCACAATAGCCAAACTATGGAAAGAACCTAGATGTCCCATCAACAGATGAATGGATCAAGAAGATGTGGTATATATACACAATGGAATACTATGCAGCCATCAAAAGAAATGAAATCTTGCCATTTGCAACAACATGGATGGAACTAGAGCGTATCATGCTTAGCGAAATAAGTCAAGCAGAGAAGACAACTAACTATCATATGATCTCCCTGATATGAGGAAGTGGGTGATGATCATACAGGGGGCTTCTTAAGCGGGATTAAGTGGGTAGGAGAAGCAAAGAATCACTGAAACAAGACCCCGTGGGATGGGGAGGGAGACAACCATAAGTGACTCTTTAATCTCACAAAACAAAATGAGGGTTGCCGGGGGGGGACGGGGGTTTGGAGAAACATTATGGACATTGGGGAGGGTATTGTGATTTGGTGAGTGCTGTGAAGTGTGTAACCTGTGATTCACAGACCTGTACCCCTGGGGATAAAAATATATGTTTATAAAAAATAAAAAATTAAAAAAAAAAAAAAACTGAGAGTTTTGGAAGGGAGGGGTTGGTGGGGATGGATGAGCCTGGTGCTGCCTGGGTATTAAGGAGGGGCACCTATTGCATAGAGCACTGGATGTCTGGTTGTAAACAATGAATCTGGACACTGGAAAAATTAAAATTAAATAAGATGCTATAAATAAATAAATAAATAAATAAGCATAGCAGGGTGTTTGAAGCCCAGGACAATTTTTTTTGGGGGGGAATGGAAAAAAAAGAGCATGCGAGAGAGAGAGAGAGAAAGAGAGGAGAAAGAGAGACCATTATATAGAAAACTCACAGCTAACATCATCCTCATAGAGGAAAAGCTTTTGTTTTTTCTCTGCCTGTCAAGAATAAGAACAGAGATGTCCACCAGCATCATTGTTATTTTTACATAGTACTGGTAGTCCTAGCCACAGCAATTAAAACAACAAGAAAAGGAATTAAAAGGCACCAAATTGGCAAGAAGGAAGTCAAACGGCACTATTTTTGCACATGACATGACAATACACTCTTGTGTATTTGTAGATGACATGATATAGAAAAACAAAGATGCTATCACAAAAACTGCTAGAACTGATAAATTCAGTAAAATCTTAGGGTACAAAAATCAACCTATAGAAATCTGTTGCATTTCCTTACACCAATAGTGAAGAAGCAGAAAGAGAAATTAAGGAATCAATCCCATGTTACAATTGAACCAAAAACCATAAGATACCTAGAAATATAAAACCTAACCAAAGAGGTGAAAGGTTTGGGCTCTGGGGACTATAAAACGCTGTGAAAGGAATTGAAGAGGACACAAAGGAATGGAAACACATTCCATGCTCATGGATTGGAAGAACGAATATTGTTAAAATGTCTATACTACCCAAAGCAATGTACACATTTAATGCAGTCCCTGTCAAAATATTAAAAGCATTTCTCACAAAGAACAAAATATTCCTAAATAATTTGTATGGAATCTCGAATATCCATACTTCTATCAATGAGATCATATGATAATTCTCTTTCTCTGATTGACTCATTTCACTTAGCATAATCGTGGGGGGAGGGAGGGAAAAATGAAAAGATGGGATCAGGGAGGGAGACACACCATAAGAGACGCTTAATCTCAGGAAACAAACTGAGGGTGGCTGGAGGGGAGAAGGGTGCGGGGGATGGGGTGGCTGCATGATGGACATTGGGGAGGGTGCTGTGGTGAGTGCTGTGAATTGTGCAAGACTGATGATTCACAGACCTGTATCCCTGAAACAAGTAATACATTATATGTTAACTTTAAAAATCTGAAAATGCTAGCTAAAAATGCATATTAAAATACTCTACTTTCAAAATATATATATTTTTCAAAATATATATATTAATACTTATAATTTAATTTCATGAATGGTTTGAGATATATTTTGCTTTGGAGAGCATCAAAAAGTAGGGACCATTCTTCATCCTGCCATAACTCCTGCATTGTTTTTTTTTTAAGTAGTCTCCATGCCCATTCTGGAGGCCAATGAGGGGTAAAACTCACTACTGAGATCCCTAGGTGGCCCAGCTCCTGCATTTCTTTATTTTGACTAAATTCAGCATTCAGAAATATTCATTTGGTGGAGGAGAATATTTTAAATTTATAGTTATGGGTGAATGGTCTAAAAAAGAATTTGTTTATCTCAAAAATCTCTTGATAGTGTTTCTATCATAGTAAAATACAGAAAAATGTAAGGATGGTTTCTCTTCTACTACTTCTTGGGAGATTTCAAACTGTTGAAATATGTTAAAGAGCCACACAACCAGTTTTATTGCTATGTACAACCATCCGCTTTATCTTAGTAAAGTTCAATATAACAAAAGACAAGCCTTGTGTACCAAAAGCAAATCATATTTACGTATTGCGTTGAATGATACAAGACTGAGTTCAACCACCAGTTGAACTGCTAGTCCTGCTACCAATTTAGGCAATGACCAGTAGCAAGCCAATCAATCATTTCTGCCTCAGTTTCTATTTTTGTAAAATAAATTCTTTAAGAGTTATTTAACAATAACATTATGTTATAATTGTACAGTTCTTATTGTACATCTTAATTACAGGTATGTGAATCCTTATTTTATATCGTTTAAGGATAGCAGACATATGCTTATAATGCAAGTCAAATCCTATCCCATGTATAAAAAGCTACGCTTCATAGTTGTCTGTTATTTAAAACAGAATAGATGACAAGTTTTCCCTCTGTCTCTTTCTTAACCTCAGTCATCATGTATTTCTTTCTGATTCTGTGGTCCTCACTGAACTCCTCTAAATCTTCCCTGTGTGTTTTTTCTTTCATCATCACCATCATTTATCTTTTCAAACCTTCTTTTTTCCCTTTTAAGAGGTATTAAGATATGTTACAAATGTAACTGAACTTGGCTTCACTTTTTTGAAATTGCAACTTGGCTCTCTACTTACATTAACTCAACATGTCTCTAAAGTTTATGTTGGAAAATCATGTGAAAGATTAAAAAAAAATGACTGTTTTTTCCTGTTGTGAATTTTAGAAGGGAAAAATAAGGAATGATACATGAACAGAGAAGACAGTGCTGTTTTGAACCTCATATTGTTTACATTCCCTTTGTGGAAATATGACTTACAGAGGGCAAACAATAGAACCTCACACACAGTTGAGTCAACAAGTATTTATAGAGTGGGTAATAAGTAGCTAACCAACTGCTCCAGATGTGTTGGTGGCCCAGATGAGGACTGTAGTTTAGAGCCCAAAGTACCTATGTGATCTATTGTGCTTCCAAAGACGTTTGTTTAAACATTATGAGCTCCTTTGAAGAATGGTTGGTATGTTGGCCAGGGATCAAATCTGTCAAATTCCTTGAAGATAGGCTTCCAAAGTGGACTCTGTAATAAAGTTAGAGAACACAGGATGGAGCAAAAACAGAGATAAATGAGTCCCCTAAATGAGACTTCACTCATTGTCTGAATAAGTACTTGGATCTGAAGACTTTCCAACGGAGGCAAATGTGATACCACTTAATTTAGAAAAGCCTCTGAAGAAGAGCAATATTTGAGCTTGGCTTCAAAATCTCATGCCTTCTCAAGCTATGAATTGCTACAATACTTTGGTAGATTTTATCACATTATTTTTGTCTTTTCCCAAATGATTTAAAATCATATTCTTATTACATGAATTCAAATTAATTTTCTTGTGATTATTGTTTTTGGATCCTGACACCCCTAAAATGGTCCGTGAGAATAGAGAGTTTGTCCATTCCTTGCCTTATTTTCAGCTTCTGGCACTTTGTGCTCACTAAATAAACTAACCTTTGGGTGATACAGAATGAATTAATCTCAGGGAGCTTTAAAACCCATGCTGCAATAACTGATTTGTTGAGTTTCTTTGAGCAGGCAATCACTAACATTCATTTTCAACAACTAAATTGAGAATTGTTCCCTTAGTTCTTCTTTTCTATTCTCCAAGTTTTCATGTGCTCTGTGAAAATCAAAAGTAGCCACAGACCAAGAGGATTTTTAAGCTCTACCCCTCACCTTTCTGGTCCAAAACTTCCCTCTTCCTATCTGGAATTTCTTGTTTCTGACCAGAGGGATTATTGCATAGGTTTTCCTCTTTCTTTGCCTTGAAACTGACAAATAAAGTTGACATACTACTCAGATTTTAGTTTTGGTTTTGGTGTTACTTCTGAATATGGCTGCTTGGATCACCCATTTTAACAACCTGCACTATGACACCCAGACTAAACCAGCTCAGCATCTTCTCCCCAGTCCATTCCATCCATAGCCCAGGGATGATAGCTCAGGACTGTAGTTGTATGGAATTACAGAATTTGACAGGTTTGTTCTAAGACTGAGATTCACTAGGGACTGCCCCATGGAGCCTGAAGGGAAAAAGGAAAAATCATCACCTCCTCCTTTTCCTGCGATCTAACAGTTACATAGAGTTTCTAAATTGTTCCTAGTCACATTGCAGCATGTCCTGAAGAGGTTTTTAATGTGTGAAAAATAATCTTTGTAAAAGACTTTTAAATAATTCTTCCCTTTTTATTTATTAATTTAACAAATTTACTCAGAATAATTGAAATACATTTTTTTGATTTACTTTTCTAGCATCTTGAGGCTAGTTAGAGAAGAACTAATTTTAATTAACCAGTTTTCTTTTCATCTCTGCATTATATCACAACGAAATACTGGCTGGTTGCTTGGTGAATTGTTTGCTGTGGTGTTTATGAACAATAGCTTTGTTTGCCTCTTCATTTCTGACAAAGCACCTCAATAAAGCAGAATATCTATTAAAACACTATTCTGTATTTTTTTCCTTTACAAGAAAGATATGTATAGTATTAATATGAATTTTTTTAGGCTAGACATTTCTTTTAGTTCCAAAATTCTTCAAATAAGTGTTTTCTACTCTTTTCACAATAAAAAATAGCAGTCTCTTAAGTAGTCATGGTTATATTTATTAATAGCTTTTCTCAGACTAATACTCTGGTATGTTGAAAATACTTATTTTTATTTTCTGATAGACTTTCTGTTAACAATTTTAAAGTATTATTAGGAAATGAAGAGATATTCTGATTAATGTTATTGTTGTCCTAGGAAATCTACATGGATTGTTAGATGAAAAATCACTGGCCTATACATTCTCTCCTGAATTCCACAAAATATATTTCCAACAGCCTATGGAAATGTCAAACTTAATATATTCCAAATTGAACTTATTATTCCACCTCCAAGCACCCCTTCCTCAAATTAGTTTCCATTCTATAATCTTTCTCTTTTAAAATAATGTACATTGTTGGGGCACCTGGGTGGCTTAGTGGGTTAAAGCCTCTGCCTTCAGCTCAGGTCATGATCCTAGAGTCCTGGGATTGAGCCCCGCGTTGGGCTCTCTGCTCAGCAAGGAGCCTGCTTCCTCCTCTCTCTCTGCCTACTTGTGTCTGTCAAAAAAATAAATAAAATTTAAAAAAATCTTTAAAATAATGTACATTGTCATTTAGAACCTTGTCTCATCTTCTGCTGTCATCATGTGTTTTTTTATTCTCCATAATCAAATCACTAAAAACCGTCCATTTAATCTCAGAATTGTTTCTTGAAACTGCCTTTTCCTATCAATTTGTACTAGTAGCCCCTTATTCTCTGTCACATAGATTATCATCTTATAACTATCTCTCACTTAGATTATTAAATTCGTGCTTTAGCCACCAGAATTTCCTTCAACCTTCCATCTTCCATGAAGCTGCTAGATTTCTTTTCTTGAAAAGTAAATTTCCATTCAGTTATTCAGTAAGTCCATCATTCTTTTATTCTTCCACTCAACAAATCAAGCAACACCATTCTTGAACTTAAATTTGATTTTGCTTTCTTTTTTCAGTTGCCCATTAGAAAGTTTTAGCCACATTTATGATTCATTCACTGTAAAAGTGTAAATTCAATACCGAATGCATTGGTGCACTACCTTCATTACTCACTCCATTTTATATGATCCTCTCTTATTTAATTTTCTATTTGTTCTCATCATTGTCTTACATTATGTGTAATTTCATAACCATGATTATGCTATGCCATGAGTTGAAGCATACATAAAGTCACTAATGGACATTTCCAAACCTAATCTTACTGGCTTCAAAATTCATTCTTGGTGACAGAATGGGAGAAGATATTTGCAAACAATATATCAGATAAATGGCTAGTGTCCAAAATCTATAAAGAACTTATCAAACTCAACACCCAAAAAACAAATAATCCAATCAAGAAATGGACAGAAGACATGAACAGACATTTCTGCAAAGAAGATACCCAGATGGCCAACAGACACATGAAAAAGTGCTCCACATCACTCGGCATCAGGGAAATACAAATCAAAACCACAATGAGATATCACCTCACACCAGTCAGAATGGCTAAAATTAACAAGTCAGGAAATGACAGATGCTGGCGAGGATGCGGAGAAAGGGGAACCCTCCTACACTGTTGGTGGGAATGCAAGTTGGTGCAACCACTCTGGAAAACAGCATGGAGGTTCCTCAAAATGTTGAAAATAGAACTACCCAATTACCCAGTAATTGCACTACTGGGTATTTACCCTAAAGATACAAATGTAGTGATCAGAAGGGGCACGTGCACCCGAATGTTTATAGCCGCAATGTCCACAATAGCCAAACTATGGAAAGAACCTAGATGTCCATTAACAGATGAATGGATAAAGAAGATGTGATATATATACACAATGGAATACTATGCAGCCTTCAAAAGAAATGAAATCTTGCCATTTGTGATGACATGGATGGAACTAGAGCATATCATGCTTAGCGAAATAAGTCAACTGGAGAAAGACAACTATTATATGATCTCCCTGATATGAGGACATGGAGGGTTAAGTGGGTAGGAGAAGAATAAATGAAACAAGATGGGATTGGAAGGGAGACAAACCATAAGTGACTCTTAACCTCACAAAACGTACTGAGGGTTGCTGGAGGGAGGGGGGTTAAGTGAAAGGGGTGGGGTTATGAACATTGGGGAGGGTATGTGCTATGGTGAGTGCAGTGAAATGTGTAAACCTGGTGATTCACAAACCTGTACCCCTAGGGATAAAAATATATAATATGTTTATAAAAAATTAAAAGTAAATAAATTAAAAAAATAAATATTTGCTGGAAAAAACCAAATCATTCCTGGTTTCCCATCACTCATAAGATAAAGTACAAACACCTTAACCTGGCTTCATTGTCTCACCTCTACATTCTTGTGTAGCAAGTCCTATATCTTGTGTTCAGAAACACACGCTCTGAGAAGCACAATTATTTCACAACATTCAAATAAGGATTTCTCATGTAAAAGTTATAGTGTCAATTAAGTTTGAAAGTGGCATATGTCACTTTCTCCTTATGAAGATCTTGACTGTACAATTGCTTAAGCATTAGTATTTTTCAAATTGGAAGACCTTAAAAATCAACTGGGACATTATCAAAAGTTATGGAATTTCAGACCTATTTGGAAGATAATGAATCATATATCGGAGGTGACTGTTATGGCTTGAATATTTGTGTTCCTCTCAAATTCATAAGTTGAAATCCTAGGATTTCAGGATTTCAGAGGTGTGGCCTTTGGGAGGTGCTTAGATGATGAGAGCAAAGCCCGTGAAAAGGATTAGTGCCTTTATAAAAGAGGCCTGATAGAGATCCCTAGGCTTTTCTATTGCATTAAGACACAATGAGAAGTCTGCAACCTGAAAGATAGCTTGTACCAGAACAGAACCATGCTGTCACTCTGATTTCTCATTTCCCACCACCAGAATTGTGAGGAATGAGTTTCTGTTTATAAGCTACCCAGCCTGTAGTACTTTGGTGTAGAAGTCTGAACAGATTAAGACCATGAGTTCATGAAGTCAGTGTTTTGACTAATGGACCTAAATTCCATTTATAATCAAGAAAATTTAAGAAACTGTTGTTAAAATTTGTGAGCATTCTGCATTAAAGAAACCTTTCTGTCTTTGTGTAACCCAGTGTTTGTCATGCGTATTTAGGTATAGACATCTTATTTATTTGACACCTAGTTCTCAGAAAAACTTTAAAAATTCTGGCTAATGTTACTCTCTTTATATAAAATTCTTCTCCTATTCAGGAAAATTCCTGGACATCCTTCAAGATGCAGCTCAAAGCAATTTCCACTATGAATACTTTCCTGGCCTCTCCTACATAGTTCCAGCTCCAGCTTATAACATAGATCTAGTCACATTGTTTTATTTTAACAAGCCCATTTCCTTCCTTTACTGTATGAGCAACTTGAGGGCATACACACTTTATATGATGAATGCATATGATGGATAAACTAATGAATTACTTCATGAGTAAATGGCAATATATCATCAAGGTTTCTAGAATAATTATGGCTTAATCAGCACAATATAATCAGAATCAGTGTCAAATTCCAGTTTTATTCTTTTTTCCCAATCTAACTCATTTACTGGGGCATATGTTAATGTACAGTAATCTTCACATATGATCTTAAAAAAATCTATTCCCAAGTTTATGACTACCAACATTCACTATGTCAAATGTCTCTTCTAGACTTTTCTTCATTGATCAAATCTTTCCTGGACTGCTTTGTTGTTGGAAGAGTCAATGCTTTCTTGCTTTGTCATCTTAGGCATTTACCACATTCCTCTTGAGCTAATAGCTTAAGTATATTTTAGAACTTTTAACAGAGAAAGAACAACTTTATGAAGTGTTTGTGCTTTTTGAAGGATTGGGTTATGAAGTACTTGCTAGATACAGAAAACCTGATTTCAGTATAAAATTGTTCTAATAGTTTCTAAAGGAGCTCGGTATGGATTTAAAATATGGGTCCAGTATTTTTTTGAAAAATGTAATCTTTGGTTAGATTTTTTTCATATTTTCATATAAATACTTACCAAATACCTCTTGGTACAAATGAAGAAAAAAATTTAAAGGAGCATTTACTGAAATTCTATGATTTTTAGCAAAAGAAAGAACTATAATGTGTATCGAAATCAAATATTTAATCTTGTGGGGTCTATTTTGGCATTAGGATTTCCACAAAGTTACCTAAAACAATATGCTAGCATGATTTTCTCATCTCTAGTCCTCAGATATGCACTTTAATATCCCATTGTTTGTTTCTCAGTTTAAAATATTTTTAGAATAGAATGCATTTTGGCCAGTATATATAGCTAACTGTGCTGAAAATAATTCTATTTAACTTTAGACACCAAAAAGAAAAAAAAAATCTAGGGTTTGTTTTGAGAAATTGATTATTAATTCTACTGCAGGAATCCTTAAAAATGCAACTTCACCCTTTAAGGCAATCTGTTCACATGTTGTTGTCAGTAATACACAAATTAACAACTTTACAAAGCATATTACCATTTCTCTAAATTACTAGATCATCTGTTTTTGAGTGAGAAGACAGACTTATCTGTTTTTAACCTACAGAATTCCTACAACAGATATTTACATATATAAGATAATAAACCTCTGTTGATTTAGTTATCTGTCAACTTCATTTAACTACTAAAACACCCATATGAAACATATGGAACTCAACAAAAGAGCTATCCTAATCTATGACGAAGGAAATAAATGGTGAAATGAAAGGTTAAAAAAAAAAAAAAAAACAAAAGAATTAAGAAGCTAAATGCAGAAGGTCCTGCATAAATAGCAGAGACTTCTGGGTTATTTCGAGCAGCCAAAAAGATTCTTCTGACTGGAAATTTATTGCATTGGCTTAGACAAAAATGTGATTTATTTGTATATCTTAATAGTATTGCATTTCTCATAAGCCACTTTTGAGCAGTGGTAGCCAACACATACACAAAGAAGCCACAGACAAGGAGAGAGAAAAGACATATTCCATTATAGAAATACATGTCCACTTGGCTTGGTTTCTAGAGCAATGTAGGAGTACACTAAAGGAGGCTTGCTGAGGGTTTGTCAGTTCTGCTTTTACTGATACAAGGAACCACCTGCAGATGGTTTCAAGGTTATGGGAAGTCACTGGTGGTGTTTCTATCGGCATGCATTAGGTTGCTCGATTTCTGGTTCCGGATCCCATTCTTTTATTATCCAAGGCAGGTGTGGTCAGTTTCCTTTAGTCTTTATTCATTGGCTCTTACTCATGGAAAGCTCCCTGGTGTTTTCCCCAAGAAAGGATATCAATTCAGTTCAGTTTTAGCCATCTAATTCGTTGTTAAGTTAGCTGACATGCTGTCATAGGATATTATATTATTGGATTCCTGAATGTCCTATTTCCCCTTTTCTTCTTCAGGTTCTCTTACTTTAACCTTGCACTCTGTGGAATAAAATAGTTATGTCTTTTACAGTGATGCTTATACCTACTCACAGAAATATATTTTATATGTACCAGTAGGCACATTATAAATTGGCTCTTTAGAAATCCCAAGAAATATTTTTTGATATTTCATTTTTAAGAATACTGCTCAGAAAATAAATCTGTGGGGTTTAAACTTATCTTTGAGAGAGAATTTTTTAAAAAACCTGGAGTTTCACTAATTTTTGCAAAATTTGTATTAGTAGTAGGTGGAAATTCAAGGTGTTTTCCTTTTCACCGATTCTGTTTTTGTATTTCTAAGTCTTTATGCTCTGCCAGTATGCTTTCCTATGATCTATTTAATATCCTAAGTGTGTCACTTAATTAGAAACAGACTTGCTCCTGTTTTCAACTATATTCAGTTTGTGGGTTAAATATATGAGATAGAAATAACTGCACAAAATGTGCATTTCTAAGGCTAGACATTCCAAGAAATCCTTTGCAGCCAAGAATGTGAGTTAGTCTGTGCAAGAATGATAAACTTGGGTTCTTTTAAAGTAATAGCAATGGGTGTGAATCTTGAATGTAGGAGTTTATCTATCTGATTTATATGAACAGTTGTGTTTGAAGAATACTGGATTTGAAGTCTCTTGTATTAAATGTACCCACGCACAAATATGACCAATGTGTGACATAACACCAGACAAACCAGAAGTAAGTGATTCACAAAAAAATGTGGCTCCACTTTCTCTGTCTTTGTCCAGCTGTCAATCTCTGGTGTCAGCCACTTTATTTTAGTTGGGAAGGAAATAGGAAATTAGAGCAAGTGAACACACACGTTTGTTCAAAAAAGACGACTCTGAAACAGGATGTACATGCTGTGGTTAATAACAGCAAAACACCCCTAGGTTTACAATTCCTGCCCAGACTAACTCACATTCCTATCTGAACAGCCTAGTTGGAATGTCTCATACCAGTAACCCTGCAGGCAGAAGTGATGGGCACTGACAGAAGAATGGCTTCCACGTGCTTTCAATATGGTGGAAGTTTTAGGTGACAGATTGATTCCATTGGCCACCCGCATGATTTGGGAGGAGCACTGCATGATTTCCACAGATCTAAGTCTGTGTGTAGGGAAAAAAGTTCAAGAAACAAAACTGAAATGCTGTGGTAATAAATCAATGAAGTATGTTCAGTAGCACGTGTGAAAAATCCTAAAGAAATGAGATAAGGATAAATGACTTAGACACACAGGTGAACTACAATGTAAAAAAGAAGTCCTTATCTAAAGGACTAATCTTTCATTGTTGCAAAGAACAACTAGCCTTTAAGCACAAAATAAATAGTATTGCTATAGGTATGTACTCTCCAACATAGGGAAAACAAAGGCTTAGACGATGTTTCTCAAAACAGGCATCTACTAGAAAGCCTAAAATAGTAACATGGTGATAATGCAGCAAATGTGGGGCACTGGGCTTACATTAGTTCCACTTTGTGAGAAACAAGATGGTAAATAATGTAAAATATTTAATGTAAAATATGTTAATATTGTAAAATATTAATGTAAAATATTTAGCCTAATGAATCTGTCTACATTTCAAACTATGTGCTGCCTGAATTCTTCAGGCACAGAAATTGGTTTGACTAAAATTAGATCCCTAAAGTAAGGAAAGGTAGACTGGTTGACTTTCAGATCCCCTCTCTTCCTGAGGTTTAGAAGTATTAGGTAACATGCCCAAGACTTCACAGACAGAAATTTGAAGGTCTAGCATGAGAATTCAGAATTTCTACTCCAAATTCCATGCCCTTTCTCCTATCTCACATATTCCAGAAGTTATGATTCAATCCCAATCCAGTCACTGACCATACTAGAGTAAATCAAAACAGTTTTAGGATTCTCCCACTAATCCCTCAATTTTCACTAGAATCAGGGTGGGCAAACTATTGATCTTATTTATGATTGGTCTCCAAATTCCTACACTGCCACATAGGCAAGATGAAATCATTTTAAATTTCATGAATTTGCTTATTCCTGTAATGAAAGTGTATTAAATCTACTCTGGACCAAAAAAATCAAAGTGAGCACATCATGCGTCTTCTCTCAAAGTGTTCACAGACCAGAGCAGAGACAGAAAATAGAATGAATGATTGTAGTTAATACATTAATATATATATATATACTTTTTTAAAGAAAAGGCAAAGATAAAATTCCAAATAAAACTAATATTTAATATCTGGCAGAAAAAAAATAGCCGATGAAGTTCACTGCAAAAAAGCACAGGAGAAAGGTCAGAGATTAAGGATAGGCAGGGCCAGTCAGCATCTCTTTCTGTCTCCCTTTTGCCCTCCATAAAAGAGGACCTGAGTTTGGAAATTCAATGGGTGTGTAGCTTCAATGTGTTAATACACATCCAGTTCCTTACAAGTGATTCATACTATATTTTTAATTATATTATTCTTATTCTATGAAATAATGCCCCCATGATTTATATAATTGGGAAATTATATTTGGGATAATACTTAGACATTTTCCTCATTTTTAACTAAATTATATTTAGCAAATAAAAGTATCCATATATTATTCTAAAAATAGTATATATGTATATTTAAATGAAAAACCCAGACTATCCCTAAATAACAACCCGATTCATTCTTAAATAGATCACTTTTAATGGATTCTAAAAATAAATTTTCAAGGTTTTGTGTTAATACTTCTGAATACTTCTTAGTGTGACAAAAACCTGAATATTATGCATATTACTGGAATGTATGGTCTGTCCACTGTTTTTAGTACTACACATTTATATAGCAGCTCGAGAGTATCGACCAGTGATTCTCTGCAATGAAAGAGGAGGATAGTGGAGATTTAGACTCTATTTCTATCTCTGTTAATAGCTTGCCTATAATCATGGCTAATTCTTGATTCAGGGCCAACATTTACTCAATAAGTGATGGTTGGATGAAGGCATTAGGATAGACATTATAACAGTCTGAAGGTTGATGAATTGTGGAATCATCATTTAAGAATTTGGCAGTATAGCAGGGAAGATAAGATTAGCATAAAAACAACACAGGCTATACATTAAGTGTAATAAATCTGTACAAGTAAAATGCCATGAGAACTTTTTAGGGAGACTGACTTCCAGCAGTGGATACCAGGAGAGGCGTGTTAGAGTCGAAAATAAAAACACTTCTCTGATTTGCATGGAGCACTGGGTGTGGTGCAAAAATAATGAATACTGTTACACTGAAAATAAATAAATAAATTAATTAAAAAAAAAAAAACAAAAAAAAACACTTCTCTTTACTGCTGAGACATATTACTGAATCATTTTTTAGGGATAGAGTTTTAGGTAGTGCTACAGAGAGTAGACTACACTTATTTTTAACTTCAATAACTATGAAATTGTAGGGATCACTACAAAAATGTATTTTTGTTCTTTTAGCTTTTAGGAAGCACTGAACAATGAATGTCAGAAATCATTAGATAGTGAAGTTTTCATATGTATTCCAATATGTACTCTCCAATATACCTTAGCATTTCACATTTACCAGCCTATTATTTTTGACCTAAGTATATATATTTTCAAATTATAGCTTATAAAATAACCTTTTACTTATTTATGACAAAATTATGATACTCCAACTAGCTATATTCTAGACCAAATTTTTCTGCCATTTTGGCCACTCGAAAATAAAGCAGCTACCTTTTCAGTACTGAAAGAATACTTTCTTTTAAAGCTATAAAGCTGTATTAATAGAATCCCAAACATTCCATAGTGGTGGCTCAACATGCTAAAATGTGAGTTCAGAAAGCCCATTTTGATCTAAACTGTTTACATTGATTTTTAGCAGGGGACACTGAACAAGGGTCCACAGTTCAGTTCTTGAAACTGTGGTCTAGGTAGTGAACCACAGGGAGGTTGACTGGCAACTTTCTGAATGTCAAGGAGACAGGGCAAAGGGTTGTTCCTGACATTTTTCAAATGACTTTCTAAACAGAACTCTTCTATTACAGTTTTTGAAAGGGGGTTTCAGTAGTTACAGAGCAAGATTCAGAGGTGAGGAAGTTGCTATTAACATGGTGGAGGACTGCATTTGGGGGGTAGGATCAGGAATGAGAAGGTGAAAGGGGGAAAAAAAGCCATTTCTAGACAGAAATTGTATAAAAATATTCATTCTGCACTACTTCACTTATACCAGGAGAAAAAAAAAAGCCATAGACTAGTGGAAAAAATGGTAAATGGCATTTTTTATCAAAGTGTCTCATGTGATAGCTTGTACAAAAGTCCAATAAACACTGGGTTTTCTAAGATAGAAAAGAAAAGTATGTCATTAACCTATATATTCACTTTTACCTATGCAACCAGAACTGGGCAGTCGTATTTAACAAGAGTGCAGGTAAACATTTAGATAGCATGACTACACAGTCCCTGGAAAAACTGGTCTATTAGTTATCCTCCCCTTTTCCTAGATTAGCAAATAGTCTTGTGTTGCAAATTTTGTGAGAATTTCCTGTGTGTTTGAAACACATTTGGATTGAAATGAGTTTCTTGCAGAAATTAATGATTCTTTGAGCGCTCATGCAGAAATCTGCCGCCTCTGTAGAAATTATTTATCTATCTTACCAGAAGGGAAACTCCTTTAGAGAAGACCCTGTACTTTATCTAGTTTTGATACCTGCAATTTACCACAATATTCAACACATAATAAACACTCATCAAGTTGGATGAATGGAATTGCAATGTCCATACAGGAGCAGAAACTACTTACATTTAACAGCCAGCAGTCACGGACATGGGACTCAACTTCTTGTCTGGAATGCAGAAGAATTGTAACTTTTATAGGTTTTTGGGGGGGGCTTTCCTGAACAATGTCTTTCTTCATAGTCATATCACAAACTATGAAGCTCTGCTGAAGAAAAATCATAAATGAAACATCTTCTCTGCTAATTCAACCATGACTATTCAAACATGCAATTGAGTTTTGGAAACCAGAGCTTTTTCATCTACCTGGTTGACACTGAATTATCAGTCGACAGACTCATTACTACATGGTTATCAACTTACTCAAGCAAATGAAAAGTTCATGAATACCTAGCAGTCATGGCAGATGTTAACAAAGTTTGGCAGAGAGATTTAAAACACATTATGAATGAGTTTTACATTTCTTATTATAAACTTTTCACTTTACTGATATGAACTGCAGGAATTGTCGTGGTTTTCTCCTTTTGTTGTTTAGATCAGTATTCATTGCAAAATAGTTCATTGGTTTCAGTCCTTGCCAATTTTGATAAGGTGCAAATATATATTTGGCATAAGTGAAGTAGTGCAGAATGAATATTTTTATACAATTTCTGTCTAGAAATGGAATTCTAAACAGGCAAAAAATCAAATTAGAATAATATCATAAAGTATTCTATACTGAATTTTTAATAGGCAACCCATATGTTGGTAGTCTCTACTATTAGGAAGAAGTGGGTATTATTTTTGCCATTTTAAAGTAAACAAAAAAGACATTGTTCAAATCAGGAGAAGAATGTGTATTGTTTTCTAGAGTATTTTGCTGTTTTTTCCTCTCTGATTTTTTTGTGTATTTGCACCATCTTTGCTTGAGGTAAGCAAGGTGAAAGGTTTGAGGACGGAGCAAAGGAACTAGAGTTTGAATACATTGCAACATTCATGCAATAAATACTTCTGAGCCCCTAATATGAGTTAGGCACAGAGGATGTAGCTTTTATTAAAAATTGTCTTCATCACTTACAATTTGGAGTGAATTTACAAAACACTTCCTGTCTAATTTCTTACATTCAGGGCACCTCGGTGGCTTAGTCATTAGGCATCTGCCTTCGTTTAGGGTCATGATCCCAGGGTGCTGCTCAGCAGGGAGACTGCTTCTCCACTCCTACTCCCCCTGCTTGTGTTCCCTCTCTCTGTCTCTCTCTCTCTCTCTCTCTGTGTGTGTGTGTGTGTGTGTGTGTGTGTGAAAAATAAAATAAAACAAAATAAAATCTAAGAAAAAAATTCTTACATTCAGATTCTCATATTATCTCTCATAGACCAAAGTAACCAAGATCAAAGAGATAATGCATTTTCTATGGATACAATATTTGTAAAATTGATACCTCTTACTGACTAGCAATGCTATTTAATAAAAGGGCCTTAAAAACTAAAACTAAGGTGGTAATATTGGGTCCTTGAATTTAAAAGTAATTCTATAAAAAAGTAAAACACTTTTTACAAAAAACCCTGAGATTTAAGTTAAATTTCTAGAACTATATATTTCCATTCACTAAGTGAAAACCAAATAAAACTAACGAAAATGCATTATTGTTTTTAGAAGAGCTAGTAATCAGGTAGTCCTGAATGTAGTTCTAATTGGTATTTATGACATTTTATATTTCTACTTCTAATTTTATAGCCATTAATTATGTAATTAGGTATAACAATAATGAGGTTTTTTTTTTAATATTTTCTAAATTAATGAGTCTTTGCTATTTTCTACAACCGTGGCAGGCAGGCCAGATGTTAAATATCTCACCTGCCCTCTTCCCCAGTCTTCCTCTTGGCGTTCATAACTTTGTGTGATCCTATCCCCTTTAGTGTGGATAGGACCTGTGACTGCTTCTAATCAAATGAGCCTGCAAAGCTTCATCCAAAAACCTGAAAGTTTTTATGCTAAACCTGGAAGTCACTCCTGTGATTACATTATAGTATATAAGACTCTCTTAAGATCAGACACTCCAGAAACTCTCTTTGCTTTCTTGATGGAGTAAGGGACTGTGTTGGGAGTGCTCACTTGCAAGGAACTTTAGGCGGTCTTTAGGAACTGGAGGAGGCCTCCATTTGCTGAAGAGCAGTTTCCAGCTGACAACAAGGAAGAAGCCCAGCTGCTCCTACAACTATAGGAAGTACATGCACCCCCCCATGTTTATAGGAGCAGTGTCCACAATAGTCAAACTGTGAAAGGAGCCAAGATGTCCTTCAACAGCTGAATGGATAAGGAAGATGTGGTGCATATATACAATGGGATATTATTCAGCCATCCGGAAAAAAATGAATACCCATCATTTGCATCAATATGGATGGAACTGGAGGGGATTATGCTAAGTGAAGTAAGTCAAGCAGAGAAAGACAATTATCATATGGTTTCACTCATATGCGGAAAATAAGCAGTAGCGTGGAGGACCACTGGGGAATGGAGGGAAATCTGAAGGGAGAGAAAGCAGAGAGGGAGAAAAACCATGAGAGACTATGGACCCCAGGAAAAAAACTGAGGGTTTTAGAGGGAGGGGGGTAAGGGGTGAGGGTAACAGGGTGATGGGTATTAAGGAAGGCATGTGTTGTGATGAGCACTGGGTGTTATACATAACTAATGAATCACTGAACATGACATAAAAAACTAATGATGTACTATACAGTGGCTAACTGAATATAATTTTAAAAAATAGGAAGTGAGGGCACCTGGGTGGCTCAGTGGGTTAAGCCGCTGCCTTCGGCTCAGGTCATGATCTCAGGGTCCTGGGATCGAGTCCCGCATCGGGCTCTCTGCTCAGCAGGGAGCCTGCTTCCCTCTCTCTCTCTCTCTCTGCCTGCCTCTCCATCTACTTGTGATTTCTCTCCTTGTGATTTCTCTCTGTCAAATAAATAAATAAAATCTTTAAAAAAAAAAATAGGAAGTGAATTATAAGAGCAATCTAAATGAGCTTGGAAGCAGATTCTTCCCATAAAGCTTCAAAATGAAACTCTGGACCATAGACCTGTGAAATCTGAAGCAGAGGACCCATTGTCTGGGTCTGGACTATTGGCTCATAGAAATTTTGAGATAATAGATGTCGCTGTTTTAAACAGCTAAGTGTGTGGCAATTTGATATGCAGCAATGGATAGCTAATGCATCAACTATTCTTCAACCCCTGAAGTCTAAATAAATATAGTAATTTCTATAGATAAACCAATAATTAATTTTTGCATTCAGCAAATATTTTTAGTGCCAGATACTTTTCTAGTTACTAGGAACATGGTTAAAAAAAAAAAAAAAAGACACAATTCATATGCTCTAATGGAGGATTTTTTAATGATATTCAAAAGTTATCATAGAATAGCTACATAACTACAGTTGTGTTAAGTGAATAACAAATGATCAAATGTGGTGGGAATTAGACAAAATTCCCTCAGTGGTATGTTATTAGACATTCAACAATACGCTCTTGCCGGGAGAAAGGGAAGTGAATCTTGATTTGTAGCATTTGCTTATTTCTTTGCTACAAACACCACCATCATGGTCTACTTTAAGACAGCAAAGCAGTATCATAGAACATGGAGTTGAGAAGAAATGAACATAATCAACTTCTACAACCTGGTATAGGCAAGTCTCCGCTATACCACTGGGGTCCCTAAAACAGTGACAGTTAAACTGTTTGCCAGAGAATGAATCTGACTTAAGTAACAATGATGGGAATAAAGAACATACTAGAAGAGCAGTCTGTTTATCAAAGGTCTTCAACCTGGAAGAGTTTCCTTATTTGAAGAACTGAAAGAAGAATGTGGCTAGAGCTTAAAAGCTACGGGGACAGAAATTCAAAAGGAGAGAATGAGGAATCAGAACGGGGTCAAACTAGACTGCCAAACATTTATTCTAGCCTCTAGGGATACTAGAGTAAACCAGAGATAGTCTCTATCTCATGGTGTTGTCAGGGCCGTTTATGCAATGTGAAGAATTTAGAGTTTGGCCCAATGCAAAAGGAAATCACTGAATTATTATTGGCAGGAAAATAACAATTTGTATTTTTGAAAGAGAGTTGTTCTTTGAATAAATTCATTTAAAAATATATGAATATGGGGAGAAATGAGTTCAGACAATATTACTCACCTATGTATCAGTTCCTTATTCTATAAATTAAAAATAACAGTACTTTCATCATAGTTGAGATTAATTCAATATATATAAATTGTCTAAAGGTAGTCAGCACATAGTAAGCACTCAAAAAAGGTCAACTAACTTTTTATACTGCTTTTCTTCTTTTTCTTTTATTTTGTCTTATTGTCATATAAAATACAGGAAGATGTCTGTGATGGAGATGCAGATTTGAAAGGGGTCATCAAATGGTGTTTGAAGTCATAGGAGAAGACAAAGTTGCTAGAGAAACAATGGTGACTGAGAAGAGAAAGAGGGTGGGCCCAGGTCAAAGCCATGTAGAGCTCCAAAATTTGAAGATTGACTAGTAGTGACAGAAACTTCTTCCTTTGGCAGTATACTTATGTCATAAAATATGGAAATGACAGGTTCTGTCTACAGAACTATGTTGAGCTCACACCTGGATTATGGACTCGTTTCTAAGGTCATCGTTATTAGAAGTATGTAGAAAATATGTAGAAAAACTGGATAGAGTTCAGAGAGAAGTAATGAAAATGATTAAAGACTTGAGGTTGATAGATTTATGAGAAAATATTAAAAACCAGAATGTGCTTCAACAAAGACTATGGGGAGAATGAGGCTAATTAATTTTGTAGAGTTCTTAAGAGAGAGTAAACATGGAGGAAAAAATAATTATTTTCTTTAGATTGGGAAAATAAAAAGAAAAAATATATATATTGGCCTATTGGCCCAAATATTAGAAGGGGAAACTCTAACATTGAGAATATTCATGTTGTGGGAAAAGTTTTCAAGGAAACTGGTAAGAAATTACATTTTCAGACATAAAAAAAAACTTGAAAAAAATTTAAATTGAGTTCTATAGAACGTTTCTGTGTGGGTAAAAATAACACATATCTAATTTTTGAAACTCTATTTTCTTTACTTCCAGATAACAGAATTTCTATGGGGACAGAAATTTGTACTTTTTCATTCATGTATCACAATCCTTGGAAGAATGCTTGCCAGAACAAATCAGATCACATTTGAAGCAATTGTAGATTTTCATCTTAATAGGAATTACTAATGTCTTTCAATATTAATTCCCCACATACTAATAGAATATTATTATCAAAATATCTCAGAAATTTGGTCATAATAGAAAAATGAAATAAAATATTATAAAACAATTTCTTATTTTAAAATATTACCTATATAAAGTAGTATGATTTTAGAGTGTATTGTAACTCTTTATTATCCCCAGAAATGATTATAGCGCAATATTAAGAAAATAAAATGTAAAATAAAATATTTTCTCCTTATTCTGATGGTTCTAAAATGAATGAATGCCAAAATTACTTGCCAAACTTAACCTAGATCAAATCTCTCGTAATTTGATATGACTAATCAACTTTATGACTCCAATTGAACTGGAATGAGAAAATAATTTTATTTTAAGACTTTTTATGGTAGAAAAATTAATTAATAAACAAAAAACAAATCTGACTTTCAGTCTGAATAAATTAGTTGTTTTTCCAATTACTACCTTGATTTCATATTTTTAATGTTGGCATTTCAATAAATAAAATGACCATAAAATTCACAAAATTTTCAAAGTTATTATATGATCAAAATATGTAAAATAAATTTTAGGGAATGGATTTTATTGCATTGAAGTTTATTTTATAATAGTGAAAATAATACAGAAAGTGAAGATCTTATGACAATTTATAGAAATGCTGACAACACTGACTCCGTCTTTGTACCTTCCATTTTGCTCATGCTCTCTCAATGACCTCCTTCAGTGCTATGTATTCCAGGCCCCTTGGAGGTTAATATACGCCCTGACCAGAAGACAGGAAGGTTTGTCTGATCTTCCCTAAAGTGGTACACAGAATGTGCCTGTTAGATAAGTAGTAGAAATGACTGGTGCACAGGTGGCACCACTTTAGATAACTATCCTTTGACTTCATTACAAAGCCCCCAACTCTATAAAACCTGTGGATTAAGGTCTGGAAAATAGGTATGTAGTGTCATGGATAGTCTATTTATCTGATTTCCTCTTGTCAGTCAGTTATCCTGAATAAAACTCTATAAATTGTAATGGCCATTGGTCTTTTCAGTCTGAAAGTAACTTCTCAGTCTGGAGGATAATTTATTGACCCCCCTCTACCTTATGATAATAAACTAGTAATAAAATCCATAAATGACTAAAACCATACTCATAGCAACAGTATTAGTAGATTGTCTAGACGGAGAAGACAGATTAGAAACTGAGTCGAGTTTCTTCCTGATAATGGGAAATAACTAAGTTAGCATCTTTAGTGAATTCATCACCAAAAATGTCTTGGAACTATGAATCATCTCCTATTAATGCATTAAATTATGTACTAATCTCAAAAATGTTAAAGCAGAATTAGTAATGCAATGATAAAATAGATGGACCATTAACTCTGACTTTAGGAAAACTTTATCACCAATTGCATGTGTCACTTTAGACTAATTTATAGAACAAAATATCAGAGAACAAAGAACTCAGCAGAACAATGATCTCAAAAGTTCGCACTGGGATTTACCATGGATGTGTTATCCAGGGCCAAACTGAGAATACGTGCTTAGGAGAGGTCTGATATGGGGCTAAGAATTAAGTACTGATACAAAAGATCATGCAGGGCTGAGAAATGTTGAAAATCTTGTCCTGCCAGACTGGAGACAGGTTGCTGAGCACTATGAGCTTTCAGTCAAGAGCCTAGAAATACTTTTTGTCATTAGGATTAACGATACACCCTAGAGTAGGGTTTGCATTTTAATACTAAAATTCAAAATCAAAATAACAGTAACCTAATAAATACCAAAATAAAAATTGACACAACCAGAATAATCTACAGTAGTTTAACTGCCAATGGGTTAAAAATCAACACTAATTAGAAAAAAAAGCCATAATCCTCCAATGTATCATCTATGATGTTCAAGCTACAATAAATAGTAGTAGATATACTAAGAAACATAAAAACATAAGTCATAATTGAGATATTAGAAAAAAGCACACGATAGAAATAGAGTAGATGAGCGATACATTGGAATTAACAGACAATAAGTATATATTCCCTATATAAATATATCCATGAGCAAAATGAAAATGGTACAAGTACAAAGTACAGTATCTATTAAAAATATTGGAAGAATTTAAAAATGGATTTAAGAGTATAGAATAAATGATTAGTAGTACAGGTGAAAAATAATTATTAAATCTAACTAATATGGAGAACACAAAATACTGATAAAAAGCCTCAGTGACCTTGGGGACAATATCAAGTAGTCTAGTACACATGTAATTGGAGTCTCAGGAGGAAAGCTATGAGAGAACGAGGTAGTTCTTTAATTTCTCTCAGCAATATTTTGTAGTTGTCATTATAGTGTTTGTAGCTTTTTCTTTGATTAGATCCTTAAATACATTCTTATGCTAAGGTAAATGGGCTTCTAAATTATGTTCCTTCAATTCCTTGCTCTCAATATATAAAGCAAAATTAATTTTCATAGTGTTCCTTTTTTCTAAGACATTGATGGAACCAATTATTATTTCTAATACATCGGTTCTAGTAGATACCACTTGCTTTCTACATAAGTAATCATGTCATCCATAATTAAAGTGAGAAATAGCTCGTCCTTTCCAATCTAGTTATGAGTACAAAAACTCTAGACTTTTCTTACTTTTAAAAGGAAAGACATCAGTATTTCACAATTAAGCACGGTGTTTCTGTAGATTTTTCATAGATGAGCTTTATTAGAATGAAGAAATTTTCTGTCTCATTTTCTGATATTTTAAATTTTACATCAGAGTTAAATTTTGTTAAATGAATTTATAGCAATTATTGAGATACCCATATAATTTTATTTTCCTTTATGTTGTTACTATGAGAAATTAAGTTTGAAATGTTAAACCAATTTTGCATTTGTAAGATAATGCTCATTTGATAAAAATGTATTATGATTTTGTTTTCCTGAGTTTAATTTGCCAATAAAATGTAGAACATTTATTATGTTTCTATTCATAAGGGATGCTTCTTTTGTGTACATCTAAATTTATATGAAGGATATCATTTTCTTACGTCATAAAGAATTTCTGTAGCATTCCTTTGTGCGGGTGGCAGATATTTCCTCCTTTTTGAACAGTGTTATTATTTTTATTCTTGAAGTATAGATGACATACGATGTTGTATTAGTTTCAGGTTACAACACAGTGATTCTATAACTCAATGCTTACCATGATAAGCTTTGTCATCATACATTGTTATTACAATATTATTGACTATATTTCCTAAGCTATACTTTTCATCTTTGTGACATACTTATTTTATAACAAGAAATTTGTACCTCTTAATCTCCTTTACTTATATAATATTTCTTATATTCAGCTTTACCAAGGACAAATTCTCTGAGATATTCTTTACCAGAAAATGAGATGCCAGTACATACTCAACAGTTGAGTTAAAATTTAAGAAAAACAACAGCAACAATAAAAGATTGAGATGATCAAATGCTGGTGAAAACGTAAGATTTGAGACTTTTACAAATTGCTGCAGGACTAAAATTTTATACTTCAGAAAATCTTGGACAGTTTCTTATGAACTTAAACATATGTACATATTCTAACGTAGCAATTCTAGATTTAGATTACCGAAGAGTAATGGAAACATATATTCACAAAAAGACTTGCACAACTGTTGTGTAGCAGTGTGATTCAATGTGGTAAAAAACCAGAAATAACCTTCATGCTCATCAATAGGAAAACAAACACATTGCTTTATGTTCACACAATGAAATATAATTCAAATAAACTGGAATAAACTAATATAACAAACAGCAAAATGAATGTGTCTTAAAAACGTCATATTGCATGGTCTCTTGACCAGACAGAAAAGAATATTGACTCTATAATTCCATTTATTTATTTTTTAAAAGGCTCATTTATTTATTACTTGAGAGAGAAAGAGAGAACACCATGCAAGTGGGGGAGGGGCAGTAAGAGAGCTAGAGAAAGAATCCCAAGCAGACTCCCTGCTGATTGTGGAACCTTGACCTGAGCCAAAATAAAGAGTCAGCAGCTTAACTTACTGAGCCACCAAGGCACCCCTGATTCCATTTATATGTAATCAAAAAAACAAGCAAAAGGAGACCTTTAGTTATAGAAATCACAGCAGTATTTTTTTTACAACCGTATTTTGTTTGTTTGTTTGGTTTTATTGTTTAATAGAGAGTAGGCATTGACTGAAAGTGGATGTGGGAGAACTTTTTATGGTTATGGCAATGTTCTGAACCTTATCTCAGGCATTGATACAAGAGTCACAGTGGACACAGTAGAGTTTTCTCATGTTGGCTTGTGAGAGCTGATTGTTAAATATTCAGAAATTTGCAAGCTGCTTGTTAAACCCTATATAATTTGAAATTAGATCTGGTGAGAGTTTGTACTTGAAAATCAGTAAACAATGCAAGTTAACATTTTGTTTGTTTGCTTTGTTTTGTTTTGTTTCTTCCAGAGACCAGATTTGCCAGAATACCACTGCATGAGTGTATATACATTTAAAAAATTTATTGTGTACTTTAAGTATTGCGTGTTTTCTTCTATGCAGATTTTACAGTTGGGAGTTTGATATGCATAATTTTAGAGCTCTACTTTTATATGAGAAAAAACATATATACAAATATTTCAGTTCAGTTTATATGTTGTTATTTTGTATGTGTGCATTATTTTTTTTTTTTTTTGCATTATTTTTTCTTAAACAAAAATGGATTCTACTACTTGGTAGTATTATAAAATATCTGTTCTGAAATCACACTATCTGGGTTTGAATTTCATCACCATACCTTATAATACCTATTATAGACTGACTGTTTAGGTTCACTCCCACCCTCCAAATGCTTTAATAAAATTCTAATTCTCAAAGTGAAGGATGGGGCTTTTGGGAGATGATTGGTCATGAAGGTAGAGCCCTCATGAATGGGATCAGTGCCCTATAAAACAGACCAAGAGAGCTCCCTTGTCTCTTTTGCCATGTGAGGCACAGCCAGAGGATAGCCATCTATAAAGCAGACATCAAATATGCTGGCGCTTTGACCTTAGACTTCCCAACTTCCAGAATGTGAGAAATAATTTTTGTTTTTTACAATCTCCCCAATTTGTGGTAGCCTGTTAGAAATACCCAAAGATAGCATCTTAGGTAAATATAATGTAGATAGCAATACCACTTACTTCAAGGCTGTTAAGGAAAACAAATAGCACAACACATATAAAGTGTTTAAGTCAGTTTTCAACATGTTTACCATCCCCAAAATGTTAGCTAAACTTACATATATCATTTGAGAACTCGCTTTTTAATTTATTAGTATATTGAAGACATTAATCATGTTGTTACACATATTTTGTGTATATATTAAAAGTCTAAAAACAGAAGTTCAATAACTTTTTATGAAATAAATTAATGAATTATTACTAAGAATAATGGCTTCTTAGAATTCTATAGCAAGCCTGTATTTAATTAGATAAACTCTTTTACTTATCCATAGGCCCTTAGTTTTTTTGTGTTTCCTATTATATTTAAGTTTGCAGTGATCCTATAAAACTTTTAAAAAATTCACACCTTGGGGTGCCTGGGTGGCTCAGTGTGTTAAGCTGCCACCTTCGGCTCAGGTCATGATCTCAGGGTCCTGGGATCGAGCCTCGCATCGGGCCCTCTGCTCAGTGCAGAGCCTGCTTCTCTCTCTCTCTTTCTCTGCCTGCCTCTTTGCCTACTTGTGTTCTCTCTCTGTTGAATAAATAAAATAAATAAAACCTTAAAAAAAAATACTGACAAATGCCAGTGGGGGAAGCAAAAGGAAAGTGCTGGATCCTTGTAGGTCAGCTGTGTATATCTATTGAGGTACAGTCCTTGAAGTCATTCC
Source organism: Mustela putorius furo (assembly GCF_011764305.1). Lineage (NCBI taxonomy): Eukaryota > Metazoa > Chordata > Mammalia > Carnivora > Mustelidae > Mustela > Mustela putorius. The sequence goes on from NW_025421950.1 coordinate 39,973, forward strand.
TTTCTTATAGCTACATTTGCTGTCCCTGTATACCCCACCAGTTTCTTCCTCATGCTCCTTCATGCATGGAGCTCCCTTTTGTCCCTCCCTCATGGTGCTGGAACATCTTTGTTGATATAGCACTAGTACACATCTGCAAAGGGTCCCTTAATTAACTCTCTTGTGTTACTTCTTCAAAGAACACTATTTTTTTTTTTTTTTCCTGGCCCTGATTGATAAAATTGCAGGCAGGGAGACTTAGAATTCTTTGCAGTTTACTCGTCATCCTTGTTACATGTAAATAGTATGAATCAGATGGGGCGCCTGGGTGGCTCAGTGGGTTAAAGCCTCTGCCTTCGGCTCAGGTCATGATCCCAGGGTCCTGGGATCGAGCCCCGCATCGGGCTCTTTGCTCAGCAGGGAGCCTGCTTCTTCCCCTCTCTCTCTGCCTGCCTCTCTGCCTGCTTGTAATCTCTGTCTGTCAAATAAAATAAAAAATAAATAAAATCTTAAATAGTATGAATCAGAAAGAAATATAGGTAGGCATTGTTAATAGAAGCCAATCAATAACAGACAAAATGATAATAGTATAAACAGTATACACACTACAGCTGGAACAGAAAGATCTCATGTAGTCTTAATAAGAATGCTTGGATAAACAGCATTAGGGTCCCACTAATTTATCGATATCTTATTTTATTGTTAATCTTTTAAAGATTTATTTATTTGAGAGAGAACATATACATCAAGGGAGGGAGGGGCAGAGGGAGAGACAGAATCTTAAGCAGACTCCCCACTAAGTGCAAAGTCCAATGTGGGGCTCTATCTCTTCACCCTGAGATCATGACCCAAGTGGAAACCAAGAGTCGGTTGCTTAACTGTCTGAGCCATCCAGGCACCACAATATCTTATTTTAAAGAACATCAAACCATATTTGTATATGTAATTTCTCTATATAGAAATATAGAGACCCATACCATTCACGCATCTTTCTTTTCTTTCTTTTAAAGATTTTATTTATTCATTGGACAGAAAGAGAGAGAGACAGCACAGGCAGGGAGAGAGGCAGAAGGAAAGGAGAAGCAGACTTCCTGCTGAGCTGGGAGCTTGATGTGGGGCTTGATCCCAGTACCTGGAGATCATGACCTGAGCCAAAAGCAGCCACTTAACGATCAGAGCCACCCAGGTGCCCTCATACTTCTTTATTTTCTGTGAAGTTTGTAGAATTTCACAGTTATTTTAAGTAGAGCATCCAGAGTGATTATTTATAAGTTAGCCAGATTAAATCACTTCTTTAAACCCCTCAATGACCTTACATCTAATGAGCAGTAAAAATCCAAGTCCATATAATGTCTATATTGCCTCAATTTATCTGGTTCTTGTTGCCTCTCTTACTGCATCTCCCCCATCACCTTCTCATTCTGTTCCAGCTACAATGGACTAACATACCAGCCAAGACACTAGAAACGCTTCCCTGACAGGATTTGTGTTCTTGTTCCCTCTTGAAATACTCTTCCTCCAAATCTGTCCAACTTTTAACCTCATCTACTTCAAGTCCTAGATCAGATGTCCCCTGTTGGTTGAGGCTTTTCCTGACTACCCTTTTTGAATTTTTAAAATTTTCCTCATAATAGACATCTCTATAACCTTTTTGTCCATAGTACTTATTATCAAAATGCACTACAGATTTTATCATAAAGTTCTTTTGTGTTACTTTCTCTCTACTACAACATAGGTTCTATGAGGGGAGATACCATAATTTCTTCTTTCTTTCTTTCTTGTACCTAGAACAGTCCCTGTCACGTTATGGGAGCTTAAGAAATATCTACTGAATGAATGGATATTTGAGTGGGATCAACTGTTGAAGTAAAAATTGTGATACTCGTTATAAATCAACTCCTAAATGGGAACCTTTCCTACTTGAAAGTGCTACTAATTACAAAAGTATTTACTTCCGATATTTTCATCCTTAGATACTTATTATGTAAATAATCATAAACTTCATACATTAAAATTATGCTTATAGAAAATTTGGAAAATATCAGGAGGCATGAGGACAAAATTATATTACATATAATACATATCATTAATATTTTGATGTATTATATTCTAATGTCATACAGCTCCTTTACGTATGGTTATGTGTCCTACTTTTTGCACTAATATTTATGTTATGGATAATTCCCACATTTTAAAAGTTTTAATAAGTATTTGAATATTGTAAGTAATTTTTTAATGATTTCAAGATATCTAATCTAGTAAATGGACATATTTTACTTCCTAATGATCCACTTGTTTCATGTTTCATTATTATGATAAATAATGACATAATAACTTTATTTACATAAGTTATCTTAAGAAATCTTATAATTACAGAATAAGAGAATGGAATGATTGTATAGCACTTCAAAATAATATATTTACATAGAAAGTTTGTTTTTCTAAACTGACATGAACCACCACACACACCAAAAATGGCCCTTTGTTGTGCCAAAACACATTGTGTGGTCACTGTATTTTTAAAACCATAAAAGAGTCCAGAAAAGATTCAGACAGTTCAGCCCAATAGTAATTTAGCAAAATAGAGATGGAACTTAAGAGGGATCAAATTTGAAACAGGGGTGCTAGACTCCTAGTATGTTAAAACATGGTAAATATTTTAAAAAGTCTGAACTGATATTAGAGAAAACAATCAAGAAGTAAATGACTGGGGCACCGGGATGGCTCAGTTGGTTAAGCCTCTGCCTTCGGCTCAGGTCATGATCTCAGGGTCTTGGGATGGAGCCCTGCATCAGGCTCCCTGCTCAGCGGGGAGCCTGCTTCTGCCTGCCTCTCTGCCTATTTGTGATATCTCTCTCTTTGTCAAATAAATGAATAAAATCTTAAAAAAAAAGTAAATGACTTTAGTAGTATATAACTGGCTGCAGTGAGAAATTAACATGGGGGTTATGAAAAAGTTGATACATAAACAAAAGCATTCTACTATGTAGCATTGCAATTTTTTCCTTGCAAATAATTTTTCAGAGGACTGCCATATTCATTCACTTGCTGTATCCCAAGCACCTAGAAGAGTCCTGGCATATAGGGGGTCATCAGGAAGTAATTTTGAACTGACTGATTCTATGTATATAATAAATATAAACACAGGTCTATACATAATCTATACCAATGATCTATTCAGTTCCCAGATAAAAAGTCTATAAGTCTTGTTAGATGGAGAAATATGAGATTTTAAAGAAAAAGTAAAATGTTTCATTCTCTTGCTAATAAACTCTATAAGTAAGACTGCAAATTTCCAAATAAAAGCAGGCAAGAAAACTTCAGGAATCAAATTATTGATCAATGCAGTCTAAAGACAGATTTATTCCACTTTTATTTATTTGCTTGTGTAAGTGGAGTCACATACTGTTAATGGAAAAATTTGATTGCTTTGAGAATGAAGTCAGAAATTCCTTTAAATTTAATTTTGGATTTGGACTCTGATTTATGATTAAAAGTTATTTATTGTTAATAAAGTTTGCGTAGCAGCTGAGTGCCATATACGATCTTGAGGCATGCACAGCATTTGAGAGCTGTGTGTTGTTTTAAAACTTTTCTTACTAGATTGAGAGGTATTTCCCATGTTGAACAATCCCTAAAGTTTAAGTTGCAAATTCACTCTCTTTCATTTATTCATTTATAGATTCAACAAATAATTTTATTTCTCACTAGACCATTACAGTAAAAATATTTCTTATACATTGTATGTCTTTCTATAAAATTCTTTAAACATCTTGGAAGACAATGAGTATGAAAAAAATCAATATTCATTTAATAAATCTTGTTTAGCACTTGCTTGGTGCAGGACATGTGGCTGGTTTTAGAAATTTCCAAAAAAATAAATCAATTAACAGATAATTATTTTATAAAGAAAACTAGAAGAATTCTAAGCCATAGGACAATTACAAAATTGGTACCATACATTACCATCCTTCTGGCATTAATTAAGTTAATCTAAGTAGCAGTGCTTTAATTCAGAGCTCAGTAATTTATATAAAGCACATAAGGCGACTCATAATCAAATTACTCATGTTAATACCATTAATATCATTTTTTAAAAGAATATCAAGATAGGCCAAAATCTATAGTTACATAGATACTATAACTGAACATGATAATCTGAATTTCATCTTTTACCTTTTATGGAAAAAGTGTAAAAGATAAACATGTGAGGGGCACCTGAGTGGCTCAGTCACTTACACGTCTGCCTTCCACTCTTGTCATCATGATTCTGGTATTGAGGCCCACATCGGTCTCCCTGCTCAGCGGGGAACTTACTTCTCCTTTTCCCCTTGTTTGTGCTTGCTCTCTCTCTGTCAAATAAATAAATAAAGTCTTTGATAAAAAAGATTAATATGTGTATTGCCAAAGAGGAAATGAGCCTGGATGATTTAAGGAAGGAAAGAGATCAAAGGATAATGATAAATTTATGTTTAGATCGAACTTAAATGATTATTTTAACCCACATTATCCTATTTATTATTCATACCAAGTTACAAATTATTGTTCCCATTTTGTACGAGGACACTGAGGCTCAGAGAAGTTAAAAGAACCACAACCTCACTCAATAGTAAGTAGCATGACTGAGAGGCTAAAAACAAAATTATTATTGCTATTTTTTAAAGATTTTATTTATTTATTTGACAGGGATAGACACAGCAAGAGAGGGAACATGAACAGGGGGAGTGGGAGAGGGAGAGGCAGGTTTCCCGTGGAGCAGGAAGCCCAATATGGGGCTTGATCCCAGGACCCTGGGATCATGACCTGAGCCAAAGGCAGACGCTTAATGACTAAGCCCCCCAGGCACTCCAAAACAAAATTATTCTTAAACTTCAAGCCCAGTTCTCTTTCTCTACTCAACCAGGTAGAATCCGACATCATTGTTTCAAAGAAATATTATTTAAAACAGACAACACTTAGTTGCTGTCTTTTGTAAGGCTTTCTTATTTCCATAACCATCTTACCAAGGCTTAGAACAGACATAGCAAAGGAGAAACCAAAAACTGATTCTCTTGTCCTAGAAATGCTAGATTTGGACTCAAGCAAGATCACTTAAAGAGACCAAGACACTAGTCAGCTGGTAAAATCTTCCTGGCCCCTCCATACAGAGTTACCAGAATAGACAACCACAGTCTCTCCCCAACCTTTAAACACTTCTATGTCTGGCAAGAATGAATTGCTGTGGGAAAAAGGCTCTTATGCCTGCAAAATCACACATGATTTTGTGTGTGAGATAGTCACTTGTATTCTGCATTACTTACTCTTCAAAAACAAAACCAAAACCAAACCAAAACAAAACAAAACAAAAAAAAACCGCTCACAAAACTTTCACACTAGTTTCACAGAAAAGGAGAACAGAACAACCATTAAGAACTGCTGGATAGTACTTTTTACTAAGGAGTTTCTGCTGGTGTTGTTTAAAGATTATCCTGTTGGTTTAATAACTATGTAAGTGGTTTGCTATATGGGTAGGTAGGTGAAGAAACATAAAAAATATGCTCTGCCTTCTTAAAAAATAATATATATTTTTATATAGTACATAGTACACATTACTAAATTACATATCTTAATGTATATTGTAAATGATATTTATAACATATAAATATTTAGTAAGTATTATATATCTATATTCCAGGGTCCTGGGATCAAGACCCGCATCAGGTTCCCTGCTTGGTGGAGAGCCTGCTTCTCTCTCTCCCCCTCCTCCTGCTTGTATTCCCTCTTGTTGTCTCTCTCTCTCAAATAAATAAATTTTTTTTAAAACTAAAAAATAAAAATAAAAATAAAGATCTGTGCGCCTGTGCACGCGCGCACGTGCACAGACACACACACACACACACACACATTTGGCATTCTTGAATTTTTCTGCCTTTAGCTCTGCAGGACCGAAGTGCCCTTCTTATCAATGCTTTCACTGTGGTCAGAAGGGGAACTGGCCCACAGATGTCTCAAAGGCATAGACCTTTCATGTTAGTGGACACAAAGCCTCATCACAGCTGGTTTGCAAGGGAAATTATTTAAAAATAATTCCCCGAGTAAGCAAAAACTGCTTCCATTACAAATAGCAAGATTTAAAGTAGACCTGACTCCTATTATTAGCTAGGAGGGGTAGGCCCAGCTGCAGCCTGGGAGCTGGTGGACCGCAAATTCAAGAGCCAGAGCTCCACAGCCGGTTTAGGCTTGAATACACAGTTGAGCTGAAACACATTTTTGCTTACCTTGGCTGAATGCAAGATAAGTACTGTATGAAAAGCTTTCTGCTCTGGTGAGACTTTTTACCTATACCATGGTAGTTGGCAGGATACTACTGGAATGACAAAAGTTAGCGGTTAAGCTTGAGAAAAAGCCCACATGTAAAAACTGAAACAAAGTCACATCATTTAATACTGTTCTTTAGGTTGTTATTAATAGAACCTTTATATTGAAGTTAAAATGCCTGCTTTAAATTCCTACCCATTAGAATTAATTGGTGTCATACTGAATTTTGTGATTATTTAAATAAGTAATGACATAATAAACAACAAAAAACTTTAAAGGCTCCTCTTTAAACCAAATGGACTTCTAATTTTCAATAGCTAATCAATTTCTTTATCAATTTATTTGTGATTACTGAGCATCAAGCTTATGTTTGTTTCCTTAGACATTTTGGCTGTTTTTGGAAACAAAAATTATGGTTTTCCAAGACCATTATAGAAATCAATATAATTTTATTACATGGTTTCATTTTCCTACTACAATTAAAGTGAGATAATGGCAGAGATATTCGCAACAGTGTAAACTTTCTCTAAAGTTAATATAATTATAGTATAATAAAAAGTTATCTTTTATATATTTACTACATAAAATGTTAATGTGAAAATCAATACACTTTATTAAATGTTTCTGTACAGACGATAATATTTTGACTTTAACATGATGATTCTGAGATTTTAATTAGCCCATTTTTAGGGGTGCCTGGGTGACTGAGTTGGTTAAGTGCCTGCCTTCAGCCTTCGGCTCAGTTCATGATCCCAGAGTCCTGGGATAGAGCCCCACATCGGGCTCCCTGCTCAGTGAGGAACCTGCTTCTCCCCCTCCCTCTGTCTGCTGCTCCCCCTACTTGTGCTCTCTCTCTCTCTGCCAAATAAATAAAATCTTTTAAAAAAATTAGTCAATTTTTAATGGTTGTTTTTAATGGCAATTATCAGCCAATTGACTAAATAGAAATAGTTTATAAAACTATTTTTAAAAGCTAATTAGAGAGGTCCCTGGTGGCTCAGTTGTATCTGCCTTTGGCTCAGGACATGATACTAGGGTCCCAGGATTAATAGATTCCCACATCAGTCTCTGCTCAGCAGGATCTGCTTCTCCCCCTTCTCTGCTGTTCCACCTGCTTGTATTCTCTGTCAAACAAACAAAATCTTAAAAAAACAAACAAATACCTGGCGATTCACAGACCTGTACCCCTGGGGATAAAAATATATGTTTATAAAAAATTAATAAAAAACAAACAAACAAACCTTTAAAAGCTAATTAGATCATAGGTAGTGATACTTAATTTAAATAATACTAGGATGACTTAGGATGTCATCATTAGGATGACTTAGCAAATCTAGTTTGTAAAAACTGTGAGTTATTTTCCCCAACTTAAATAAACATGCCAGCTATTATTTTATTTTATTAAAAATCAGAAAGGAAAATTAAAGTTTATTTTGTCATACATCTTTCTCTGATTAACATTTCACATACTATAAAATTTACCATTTTAAAGTCTACAATTCAGGGGTTTTAGTGTATTCATAATATTGTGCAACCATTACCACTACTTAATTCCAAAATATTTCATTGCTCCAAAAAGAAACCTTGTATACATTAGCAGCCAATCACCATCCCCCATCCTCAACCTCTGGCAACCACCAATCTTTTTGTCTCTATGGATTTACCTATTCTGGACATTTCATGTAAATCGAATCACATAACATATGGGCTTTGCGTCTGGATTATTTTACTTAGCATAACATATCATTACTTCATTCCTTTGTATGGCTTACTGTATGGGTACACATTTTGTTTATCTGTTCATCAACTGACAGATATTTAGCTGTTTCTGCCTTTGGCTATTACAAATAATGCTTTTATGAATATCCATGTATAAGTTTTTGTTTAGACATATGTTTCATTTCTCTTGGGAATATAATTATGAGTAGAAGTCCTGGATCATATGGAAAGTCTACATTTAATTTTTCAGGATATTGTCAATCTTTTTTCTTTTTTATTTTTCTTTTTTTAGGATTTTATTTATTTATTTGACAGACAGAGATCACAAGTAGGCAGAGAGGCAGGCAGAGAGAGAGGAAGGGAAGTAGGCTCTCCGCTGAGCAGAGAGCTCGATGAGGAACTCGATCCCAGGACCCCGGGACCATGACCTGAGCCCATGACCTGGGCCAAAGGCAGAGGCTTTACTCCACTGAGGCACCCAGGCACCCCTGTCAATCTTTTTCCAAAGGGGCTCCACCATGTTAGATTCTGACCAACATGGCATGAAGGCTCCATTTCTCCATATCCTTTCCAACACTTGTTATTTTTCATTGTTACATTATAGCCATCTGATTAATTTTCAACTTTCATGACTTCCAGAGAAGAATTTATAAAATTTGCATTCGGGAAGATGGAAGAATTCAAGCATGACTGTGAAGTTGAAAGTGACTGGAAGATCAGACTGGATACCTGGTGTTGAGCTAAAGCACATTTTGCTTACATTGGCAGAGTGAACGAATGAATAGTGCTGCCATTATTGCAAGCAGAGTGGCAAGGAGAGATGATTTCAGGAAGAGACTAACTTGAGACTGTTGAAGGAATGTCATCATTTAGAATAGCAGGATGAGAGCTCAAAAATATAACAGCTATAATGAAAAGTTTTCCAACTTTGTAGAACTAAAGCATAGACTCTGGAGCCACATGGTCTGGGTTTGTAACTTTACGACCTCTGTGTCTTCCAGCACTGACTAAACTTCTTTGTTCTTCACCTTCTCCATTCATAAAAGAAGTATTATAAGAATTGTATGTGTCTCAAAATGTTGTAAGAATTAAATAAGCTAATACATTACATGAAAAGTATTTAAGATGTTTCTCTCATCCAATAAATGTTAGTTATTATCAAGGTGACAACATAATTTATTGTGTAAAGCAGAAAACTAAATCTCAAGTGCCCTGGTTTGGACAATAAGTGGTCACACTGAGACTACAGGCACAAATGGTCAAAATGGAATGGTGGTCTTCCTATCTATTATTATCGTGAAACTTCGAGGTTTCAGGTGAGTCTGAAACACCTGGAAACAATGCCAAGCAGGGGTGAATGAGAGAATACTAGATGATCCTTTTGCCACAGTCAAAATTTTGGAAATATTAAATAAAATTAAGATTAAAATGGGGACATAATATAAAATACAGATAATATTGCCTACCTAAGAGTTGTTGCAAATTTTAGGTGAGATAGTATGTATAGAGTACCATATGTACATGAAATACACTATGTGCTCAAAATATGTTAGCTATTAATTTATTAACATGAGCTATTTTTGGTGGCCCAAGCATAACCACTCTAAATAATCCCTATCAATCAAAATGTATATTGATGACATCCACAATTACCCATAATGATTAAAAAAAAATAATAGAGAACAAAATTCAGATTGGGAAGCTAAAAGAAGTATATCAAGATCCAGATCAGAAAGTGAAATCTACATCGATTTTAATTAACCTTCTTCTCATATATACAGAAGGAAAAATAGAAGTTTTATGGTGTGGGAATCAGCAGTTTCTTTAGAAAGATTGGGCCTGGATAGGTCACAAAGGGGTAAGTGGCTTTAAAAATCAAGAGGCACCTTAGAGACTCAGAGACTCCTTTGTAAGTGGATTTACAAGGAGGGATGAGCACAGATTGTTGCTGTGAGCAGTACCTGAGGTGGAAGAAAGTGAAAACCACCTAGAAAAAACTTCACATTGCCATTTTGCCCAGAATGCTGGTGAAGACTTAGAAATAATCTTGCTAGACAATTAGCGTTCTGAAGCTGCCACCAGTATGGACAAAGTCTTCATACATCACCCCAAATATTACACTGCCAGAGAAGTCTGTAGTTTTGGCACAGATTCACTGTGGTAGTTGCAGTGAAGGCCATGAGTCAAGATGATAATGACATAGTTGAGCCTATTTTATTTCAGATTCCTTTGTAAGGAAAATGGCAGATAAAGAAAGTAAAAAATGGGTGATTTGTAGTCATGAATTTTCTTTTTGGAAGTATTTTAGTAAAAATTTCTTTTTGTGTTATTCTTAAATTAGTTACAGTAACTAGAGATGAGTTCTACAATATTTTTCAAGTTTCTAAATCTCTGGCATATGGTAGTTTTCAGCTAATAATTGACATATGTTCTTGAAATGCTTACCCTAAAGAGGAGCTGTAGACCAAACAGAGAATCAGATTGGAATCATTGATCTGGCTTAGAAGAATTGAAGATTTAGGTTTTTCCAAAATTATTCACGAGAATAACAAAATGCTATCATATCTATTGTCACATACTTGGGGATATTAACTTTAGTGTAAGTTGGGGAACACATCACATTGGCAGTTCAGAACTTTTTGAAAACAAAGATTTTTTATCACTAGGAAATATATAGCAAAGGCTATTGTTCCCTCACTGAAGGATTTGCTCATGAAAGTTCTTTAGGTCTGGATCCAAACAAAATAGTGAATTGAAAGTTTTTCTTTTGTGATCTCAATCTTCCCTTTTTGCTTCCTCTACATGAATTCTTTCCTGCCTATATCCCCTAGGTCAAGGAGAAATTGCATCTAATCAGAAACTAGCTATATTTTTCTCACCGTATCTCCTTTCCCTGTTCATAACCTAGAGGTTGTATTTTTGTATGTTTTTACGAAAGGACCCATAAAAAATAAAGGCAATCATCCCTAACTAGTTGTACCAGCATGATGTTTGCTGCTCTGGGAGTTCTGAATAAGTATTATTAAAATGTTAATTTTTAAAATTTATTATTTTATTTCATTATACATATAATTGACAATTGACTCTTTTGGAATACAACAGTTCAAGAACCAAAGACTTGAGAAATCAGTGTGTTGTTTATCAATATTTAAATATAAATTTATCAATACTTAAATATAAATTTTACTAAAGCAGATTTTGCCCAAGTCTGTCTCTGTAACAGATACAAAGCAAACAAATCATATTAGAGACACTAGGCTTTGTGTTAAGCAAACACAAAACTGGTGACCTGCTAGCATTTCTCATGGCCAAAATTCTGAAAATGTCTTGATATAATTTTTAACAGAGTTGATGAAATGGATTTTGGGTGTCAATGAAACAGATTAATGTATACTCAGAAATTCATACAAATCTTATAAACAATACTTATAAATAAACTTATTATCTATCAACATTAGTATTTAGCCTTCCTGTGCTCACTGGCTCTTGGTACAGTCTATTGACTATAATGATCATTTAAAAATCATTCTCAGAAAAATAAAAAATTATAAATTAAAAAAAAAAATCATTCTCAGGGCACATGGGTGGCTCAGGTGGTTAAGCAACTGCCTTTGGCTCAGGTTATGATCCTGGAGTTCTGGGATCGAGTCTCACCTTGGGCTTCCTGCTCAGCAGGGAGTCTGCTTCTCCCTCTGACCTCTCCCCTCTCACGCTCTCTCTCTCAAATAAATAAAATAAAACAAATAGTTAAAAAATAAAAATAAAAATCATTCTCAATCAGTTAACTTAGTCAGAAAAGCATCATTTGATAGGGAGAAAACATGGAAGACAGTCCTCCAGTGTTCCCAAGAAATGTTAACACTCTTTCTTCCCATCACCTTCATTAGGAGAGAGTATTGACAGGGGTCTCCTGAGGTAGAGGGTATGGGAAGGAGGAAATGATGTGCCTGATATGCTCTGTGTTTCCATTAAGTATACCTAGAATGACCATGATTTTAGTTTCCCTTGTACTTCATAGACTCAAGGGAGGTCTTGCTCCCTGTTAGTTTCTACATATAACAGAAAATTCTGCATTGCTTGTATAATAACAGTCTTTGCTGAAAAAGTGAGAATTATTCAAATTAATACATCATGCTGAATAACAAACAGTAATCAGTGTGATTCTGATAATAAGAGATGATTCTGTTGGCACAACAATATGATGATGGAAAAGCTAAAACAAAACAAATAGAAAAAACACCAAAAACTAAGACACACTCTAGAACCTGTACAATGAAAGGTCTGTCAGTTCGTCCATACTAAATGTTTCACCAGATTCTTAATAAAGTCTCTCTTAGGGTGTGAATTGCTGAGCACTTTTCTCCTATATGTCGTCTCAATTACACTTCACCTGCAAGGCAGTCCTATCATTTTGCCCTTCCCCCATTACGCTCAATAATTCATTCCTTTTCAAAGATTTTAATCTGAGTCTACATTCCTTCTTTAATCTAGCATCTATTAGTTGACTTTGAAGTTGAGCTTTTCTCATTCAAGCTTTGGCACTTTAAAGAAATATTTGACCACATCAAACTATTCCTTTCTTTTCAATACAGTAATGCTTTATTAAGTTATAATAAAATAATTTTAGCAGTTTTTAAAACTAAATACAATAATTTGTCATAGGGGAGTGAAGATATCTAGAAATATCATATTTTAGTAGCATTATTCCCACCCAAATCTGGGCAGAGAAGCATCAGCAGAAAGTAGCATTAATTACATGGTGGAATATATTTCCCAATACATCTGTAAATGTGTAACACACCCAAACTGGAATAAACCTCAATAAGCAGCATTTGGTATTGTTTATCTCTTGTACCCACACTGAATACCAGAACTTTAAGTGGTTTCTAACACTCCCATCTATAGAAATATCTATCTAAAATTTTTTTCATTTTATATTTCTCTAAAGAAATAATTAAGGGGCTCCTGGGTGGCTCAGTTATTTAAGCATCTGATTCTTGATTTCAGTTCAGGTCATGATCTCAGGGTGGTGAGACTGAGCCATGTGTCAGCTCTATGCTGGGAGAGGAGCCTGCTTAAGATTCTCTCTTTCCTTCCCTTTCCTGCTGCTCCTCACATATACCCTTCTCTAAAGTGAACAAATAAATAAAACCTATGAAAAAAGATTAAAAATTCATTATGAAATAAACCATAAAAATTGCTGAACAGTTAAATATAATTTCAGTTTTCTTGACTACAACTGAATAGTATTTAAACAACAGTCTTTTCAGATTTATTTCTATATCCTATGATCTATGAGCCTGTAACTTTTATAGAAATGTAGAAAATATAAAAACCAAAAGAGATTCTCTTTCTTTTCATCTGCAAAATGCTGACATTATCATTCACTGATCTCCCTGAGCATACTTTACTTTTACATCTGCCCGGCATTTGTCTTGCTTTCTTGTCTCTCTCTCCTTCTGGAGAGTTAAGAGGGAATTTAATATTCTTGATCTTTTAAAAGGAAAACAACAAGTACCAGGTTAACACACATTCAAGAAACTCCCTGTTTGTGTGAAATCATTAATCAGTTTGTATGTGACCATGTGTAGGGGGTGAGTGGGTGGGTGTGTTTTATAACTGTTAAACATTCTGGATGATGGTAAAAACCTGTATCTTCTTTTTTCTTCCTTAACATAGTTATTCTAGGTTAAGACTACTTTAAAAAATTTTTTCTGCTATGGAATCATAAGTACATTAACTTTATTATATAACTATTTCAACTGAGAAAATATCTTTACCTCTCAAGTTTTCCTCAGACATTTCTTACTAACTTTATTTACGGAGTGTGAGAATTCAAAGTGTAAGATGCCCAATGACCACTGACAGATTTCTAACCTTTGCTCCAGAAATAAGGCACGATATGATATAGTCTTAGAGAGTTTATTATATGGTTGGGGTATATGGAGAGGGCAAGAAAAGAAACTTAGTGACATTTGAGATGGATTTCAAAATTTTTAAGATTTCTACAAGAAGGGATCCTAGGAAGACAAATTTGAACAACAGCTATAACATGATTATTTGTAATTGTACTAACTAGAAACAATTCAAATTAAAAAAATACAGTAACAGGGTGCCTGGGTGGCACAGTGGGTTAAGCCTCTGCCTTCAGCTCAGGTCATGATCTGAGGGTTCTGGGATCTAGCCCCGCATTGGGCTCTCTGCCACTTGTGATCTCTCTCTGTCAAATAAAAAAAAACAAAAAAAAACACAGTAACAGATACATAAACTATAGCATATTCTATTGCAATTAAATACTAAGTTAATGACCCAAGAAATCACTCAAAGATATGTTTATTAAAAGTTGTAGGTGATTATATTATATATATTTATTTATAGCATATATAATATACAGGTAACATATATAATAATTTATTTTAAAACACTTGATTAAAATACCTCTAAAGGTAGGATTGTACAATTTTTATTTTCTTTTTCATACTTGAATGCATTTTTTAAAGTTGTATCTTATAGTGTGTATATATATATATATATATATATATATATAAAGATGTACAGACAGCCTTTATTTCTATGACATTCTACTTATAGTTCTGGAGCTGGTGTGAACCAGAATTAGAGAGGGAAATAGAAAGCAAGGAGAGATTACTGCATTTGTTCAAGTGAGACAAAAATGAAGGTAGTAATATCTAGAATGAAAACAAAGACAAATACATGAATTATCAGGAAGACAAAGGAAAAAAAACATTTTATTAGAACTAAAAGTGAACTGTGGAGAATCAAGAGTGTTTTCCAAGTTTTAGTCTAAACAACAGAAAATATAGAAATGCTAGCCATAGACAGGTGGGCACTGGGAAGAGAAGAATATTAGTGAGGGTAGATGAGGGATCCTTTTATTTGAGATTGAGTTGGTGGTAGTTAGGCAGTCTAGCAGAATATTGAAAATACAATTCTGGGCTTAGGAAAGGGTAGAATTCTAGATAAGTATCCAAATGTTATCACTATAAATCCAATCTGACTGGGTAGAAAGAACAGAGAAGATATAAGTATGTAGAAGATTGAAGCATTTTTCCTAGTTATGTTGTACCATGGAGCACTTGGGCTTTTTTAGTGAATCCTGTGAACCCCTTCTCAGAATAATTGTTTTATATACATAAAATAAAATACATAAAATAGAGACCAATTAGGTTGAAATAGAGCTATCAAAATAATTTAAAATGTGATATATTAATAAAACAGCTTGCCTTTTAATACATTAGATAGCAAGATCTAGTGGTGGGTCTACTAACTGCCATAAATTCAATATGACAACTCCGAGCAATATTTAATGTGACATAAACCACCTATGTTCTCTAGCTGTGACAAATTGATGGTACTGTTAATACCACTATACTTTGTAGCCTATATGAATATTTTAAAGAAATATTAAATTTCCTTTAGAAGTTACTTAGATGTCCTTTCTTATCCAAATTAATGGACTCCCTGAACTGTATGCAGTGATATTTTGGTGGTTAGGAGCTTCTTTAGAGTAGGTCCACATATAGGGTATGTGGAGAGACACACAGATACCCAGAACTGGTCTGGGACATACTAGAATCCATTCAGGTAGCGAGACTTCCCAGCAAAGGCAAGTTTGTGTTAATGTGCAGCAATGCCGGAGGCAGCATAATTTCTAAGATCATAGCCTCCAGGCCAGAATGCCAGTCAAAACACTATGCAGCCTTGAACAAGTCACTTAAACTCCTTGTGCCTCAGTCTTTCTATTTTTTAATCTTCATAGAGTTATTGTGAAAATTAAAAGTGCTGGTGTTTCGAGTATGATCCAGTGCATGTTAAGCACTATATAAAAAGTATCAAATACATAAATATGGTCAGGATAAACAACCTGCAGACCTATCTAAACAGCCTGCAGACCAAGCAATGCAATTAGTTACAGCTTGCCTTTATTTCAAATATGTTCTGAGCAAGTGAAAGAGGCAAATATTGAGTAGGCAGAGATAGGCGGGGGGGGGGGGGGGCAGCCTAGGAAAGCACAAGTCACGAGGAAATGAGTTTCAAGGGGAGATAGTTCAGAGGAACAGAAACTACTTGGAGGCCAAAGACTGAGACTGAGAGCATACATCAAGACAGGGATTGGTAATCAGTAAACAGATTATCAGTGGCCTCCCGGAGAGGTTCTAATAGATGGACAGAAGCAGATGTCAGAAACCAAGTCATTTACTGAATGGGTTGATAGTGAACCAACAAAGGCAGAGAATTGGATTACTTTCTTCAAAAGTCAGTCCAAGAAGGAAAGGAGGTTAAAAGTTTATCAGATTTAACAGAAATAGCCTGAGCACAGTGGATGGTACAGGGGAAGTAATCAACAAAACGAGAAAGATTATAAATGTAAGAGAAAGAGTAAGTAATTGAAAAGAACCATGTCCTGATTGATGTAGGTAAGAATAAGTCTTATGTAGAAAGCTTTAGCTTGGACTGAAAAAGAAGAGATCAAATCCCTTTGAAGCTGGGGTCTATAAGGAGAAACAGATGAAGATAGCAGTGTATCAAATTAAAAACAAGAATTAAAAGGCCTATGCTGAAAGATCTCCTTCACCCAGAACTAAGGTAGGAGAGATCTGCACAAGACTAGAGGGGTGAGGATAAAGTTGGAAACCTTAGGGTGAGCCAGAAGAATTTTTTATTAATTGCTAAAGAAAATGTAACAAGGATCTCGTTAACGACGACTATAAACTTTAGCAAGTAGCTATGCGGGGCGGGGGGGGGGGGGCTAGCTGAAGTTGGGCTAAAAAGAATAGTTAGATTTTATCCTTAATGTCACTGTCCTAAGTAAGTCCTTATTGATCAAGCTCCCAGAATATGTTTAATTGTCCCTACTGTGTATTCTTTTTGTGTCCTGAATTTATATAATTATTTTTATTGAATGTGTTACTTCCTTGTTGGGGTATAACTTTTTAAGGGCATCTTTTTGTTCTTCTGCATATACAGATTCAAATTTTGGCACATAAAGTATACTGAACACTTTTTTTTTGTTTTGTTTTTAATAAATGCCTTTTATTTTCTGGAAGCACTATGTATTTGAGAGACTCTACCTTAAACTTCAGGCCTTAATTCAAGTTGAAGCATCAATTCCAACTCTAGCAAAGCCAATTTTGTATGAACAAGTTAATGAACCCTCTTCTCTCATGGTTCTTCATATTTCCCTCCAAGATTTATCCTGCTCATTTGTTTCTTGTTTATGACCTACAGTTATCTCCCAGCTTGACCAGTATAGCACTTCTTCTTTCCTGGTACTTTGCAATTATCCTTAAGTGCAATTCTGTCCTTGCTGGGCGTCCCCTTCCACTTCTTTTCTGCTCCCTGTGATTCTAAGTGTCCTCGGGAGCTCAGCCCAGGGTAAGGTAACTCCTACTTAGTTCATCTAATGGATGTAAACTGAACCTGGCAATTAAGATAAATAATGAGCAGGGGAGAAATAATAATCCTTATGGCTTATTAAGGATCAGGAATTGCTTTGGTGCAGTAGAAGGTCTAGAAGGTGTAGAAGTCAGGAGCATATAAAGTTGGATAGGAAGTTGAGCTCAAAAGATAAGTGGTTCTCAGTAAGAATGCATAGAGGTGGAGGACTTAATTCTTACTTCCTTTGAACATTTATTGAATAACCACTATAATCCATGGCTTCTCTGAGGAAAAAAAAAGAATAGGTTGAAAAGGAAATAAAATTTCAGATCAGTGCTGAAACTTCAGGTTTAGATTTCAAGCTTTTAAAACTAATTTCACAAAATCAGTTTGTCTCACCATAAATTCATTAAACATAAAAGAAAATTGTTTTCTATAATACAAAACCTACTCTGTGTCAACTTCTGTGTTTGAGTCTTTTGTTTATGATTCTGGATTATGTGCACAAGAATATATGCAAGCTATTTCTTCAGTGATCACAGAGATCAGTCAGCAATCTATTTTATTTAATAAGCTCTTGTCTAGTACTTGCTACATATCAGGCACTCTTAAGTGCTTTACCAATGTTAGTTTATTAAATCTTACGATTTGGCATTTAAATTTGTCTTTCCTGGTAGCTTATATGAGGTGACTCTCCTGGAACATTACTGTCGATCATTTCATTTAAACCAAACATATGAAGACTAAATACATTGAAGTAGTAATTGAATGCTACCATGGTGGACATTTTATCCATTTTAATAGGGTCTTTGAATCTACCTTAGTACAAAAGAACACACCTAAATAGGTTCACCTATTCATTTATTCATTCATGAAGGCATATTTTTTTCATTTATTCAATAAATTTTTACGGGTAATTGCTATGTAAAAGTAACATGCTCAGTGCTTTTTAAAAAGGATGTACAAATAGGATAACTTCATATTCAAGAAGTTTATAATGTGAGGAGGTATTTCAGGACAAAGAAGTCATGTAAGATAAGAGGGCAAATAATGCCACATGATACATGGAAGCTTGAGAAAAAAAAAAGTTGTATAATAAACATAAAAACAATACCAGAGTGGATTATGTAAAATTAAAAAGAAAGGGCATTTAAGCTGAGTAAGTGCCCTTTTGGTGATGGAAGTCCTCACTATTATACAGGCCAACAGGGTGCAGAAATATGGATGGACTTCAGCTGGATCAAGATTTTCCTGGGCTAATGTGATGTGTTAACAATTGTTAGGGGAAAACCATTTGCTAAATTATCAAGAAAATGTAGCCTCTCCAGTAAAAGGGAACTTTGTCTAGTTTCCAGAAGCAAAATAGTCTACCAGTTGTACATTTTTTGTTTGTTTTACTGTTTCTGAACTTTGATTGCTGTAAGAACTAGAAATATCTTTCATCTCCAGCTGGCAATAAAGTTCTATCCCATTTTCCAAGTTGGATTGCTATAATCTTCCTTAATGAGTCTACCATAGCTCACTCTCTAGAGCTTCCAACTGGATCAAAAAGTAATCCTTAGCCAAAGGAGCAGGAGAACACCATGGTCTCTCTATCTTGATGCAATGCTTTTTTCAATAGTTACTATTAACTTCTGTTCCAAGTAAGAGGTGTTTTGAAAGATTAAATAAACGATGAGCCTTGAAAACCCATGAGCTTTGTTTTCTTCTCTCTACTTTGTCATAATAAAAACACTAATTCTGTTCCCAGAGGAAGAAAGAGTGGAAGTTCCCACAGTTTGGCTTGGTACAATCAGAAAATAGCAATTATATTTTTACAGATGACATCATATGATGTCTTCTCAGACTACAGCTATATTTGCTGGTCTAAAATATTAAAAAAATACTAAAAATACTAAAAATGAAATTTTGGATGAGAAAGTTGCAAATGATTAGCTGGATTGCAAGTTCAGAAATTCTGTAACATCTGCTTCTCTTATAACAATAACATATGAATGAAAAGTTTCTTCTATGCTTTCAGGAATGTTGTTAATCTTGCATTCCATACAAGCAGGGTCTGGTATTAATAACATTCCAAAGCAGAG
This sequence comes from Mustela putorius furo, assembly GCF_011764305.1. Lineage (NCBI taxonomy): Eukaryota > Metazoa > Chordata > Mammalia > Carnivora > Mustelidae > Mustela > Mustela putorius. The sequence continues at coordinate 59,451 of NW_025421950.1, forward strand.
TAAAAATGTCATCTAAATAAATGTCTCATGAAAAGCTAGTTAAAACAGATAACTATAAACTCATTTAAAGAAAAAACCCAAGAAGATGTTTGGATTTGCTTGTATTTACCATAGTTGAGTATTTTTCATGTAGTTAATTATAATAGAAGAACTGAATTCACACATTCACTGTGTATTATTGTATTTTTTTTCCACCTTATTTGGGCACTCATTGTAAAAGGCTGTTGTCAAATTCTGCTATTTGTAGCACCTATGGCAGCTAAATGGGTAGAGATAGAGGAGGTCAGATACTAGATAAAAGCTATCCATTAATATGGACATAGAATCTCATCTTGGAGGAGTACAATTTGTGGCTTCTGATATTTTTAGGACTTTCTAGGCATTTTCTTCCATATGAAGCCTGATATTATGTGGAAAGTATGGATGTGGGGTGCCTGGGTGGCTCAGTTGGTTAAGTGTCTGCCTTTTGTTCAGGTCATGATCTCAGGATCCTGAGATCAAGCCCCACCTTGGGGGCGTCCCTGCTCAGTGGGGAGCCTGCTTCTCCCTTTCCTCCCTGCTTGTGCTCTCTTGTTCTCTCTTGCTCTCTGTCTGTCACTGTCTCTCTCAAATAAATAAGTAAAATCTTAAAAAAAAAAAAAGAAACTACGAATGTTTGTTGTCTTTTGAAACCATAAAAAAAAACTTATAAATGGTGTGACTTTATACTTTTTATGCATTAGATCAAATGTAGAAGACAAAATTGCTCCAAAGCTCACCTCAAAAATATTACAATATTATAGACTCCTGTAATCTGATTCTGAGCCTGGCAAAGCTCTGGTCATTTACTAAAAAGACAAAACCAAACTAAAAACACAACAATAAAAAACCAAATCAGCCTGAGTTTCATGGGAAATTCACAGGGCTAATGTGACACTTAAAGTGGTTCATGAATGGTTAGTTGGAAAAAAAACTTGTACTGGACACATATCACGGTTTTATTTCACACCCTTCACAGCTTTTAAAGTTTCTAACTTATTTATAGAGATATAAGTAAACATATCTTGAGTATTTTAAACAGTCTCCAATTTGTTTTTGTATGAGAGATGAAAATTTCCCTATACATATAACTTAAAAAAGTAAGTTGATTCTATTACATGTATTAAATTTAACCATAAGCTCATTTTCTTCAGATTTATTATCACCAATGACATAGTAGTCAATCAAATATAAAAGATTCATGCCAAGTGATATTGCAATGTTATGTAACTACTAAGCAATAAAATAGAATATTAGGTCTCATTCTCATACCCATTGTGGGGAAGGGGGCAAGAGAAGAATTAAAGGATGAGAGTCAGACAAAAACAGAGAAGAAGCAAGAGTATGCCATATTTCCAGCATCTTCACAGGCAAGTGTCACATTACCCCATGTGTTAAAAGGGGCCTGGTAATGATTTGCCAGGGCCCCTGTATGTGGTAAAGCAGTAAAACCGGGGGGGGGGGGGGGGGGGGGGTAGAATTGAGATTCAGGAGGGATATCATTTTTTTTTTTTACTACATAGAATATTTTAGTAATTCTTTACCTCATAAGTCTTGGTAGAAATCAGAGAGACACCTCTCTTTTTTAGAGAAGTGGAACATTCGGGCTTTCCACTTTTAGCTAGGGTACAGCCATATGACCTAGCTTCACAAGTCACTTAACAGGCTTTAATCTGGACTGTGCATCTCCTTTTTCAATCTTTCTCTCTCCCTCTCTGTCTCTCTGGTGGCTGTGGTAGCAGTTTCTACAATGCCAAGTTCCCTGTGCAGAAGGTTTTGTGATTTATTTTTTTAGTTGGGAGCTTGCATTCCTTGGATCTTTGTGGGAATAGTTTGAGGCCCGGGTAAAGGATGTGTTCTTCTGAGAGGTTACAACACAGACTGTTTTCACAGGCACAATCTTGGTCATAATACTCTGGGAACTGCAGAGAATCAGTTTGACTGGTCTGTTAAATAGTGGTTTTTTAAATAGGCTTGTATTTAAAGAGCCATTAGTATGTCTTTTTGGCACGTGTGGTGCTGATCAGTGATCCTTATTAAAGGTCTAGGATTAGGCTTGTTTAAAAGTATTTAGAGGTGGAAATGAAAAATATTAGGCAAGGGGGAACTATAGTTGCCAATATGCACATTCTGATTTTTAATGACATTTGATGCCTAGCTGAAGCCTTTTTTGTATTTCTTAAAGTTAACAGGAGGTTTTTTCCTTCAGTGTGACTTTTTGAATTGAATCAAATGTAAACTCTTAATTGAAGATATTTGCACATGGATTGTACATCAGAAGCCACAGATTTTGTGTCTCATCCTATTTTAAGAAATACATTTTTGGCACTAATATCCTCTGGTAAATGTATGTAAGAATTTATTTTGGATATTTGCTCATGATTGGAATTGCTGAATCATCTGGTGTCTGGAAAGTTTCTACAAATGGTTGCACCAATTCACACCCCAACATCATAGAATATTCTAGTCACAGCACATCTTTATCAAGATTCAAACTTGTCAGACTAAACCATTTTAGCCATTCTGATGTGTACTAGTGTCTCACTGTGATCGTAATTTGCATTTCTCTGATGACTTATGAGGCGGAGTACCCTTGATATTTTTATTGGTCTTCTTGATAATTTCATTTTTAAAGTAGTCAATACATTTTTTTTAAAGATTTTATTTATTAATTTGACAGAGAGAAATCACAAGTAGACAGAGAGGCAGCCAGAGAGAGAGAGAGAGAGAGGGAAGCAGGCTCCCTGCTGAGCAGAGAGCCCGATGTGGGACTCGATCCCAGGACCCTGAGATCATGACCTGAGCTGAAGGCAGCGGCCTAACCCACTGAGCTAACCAGGCGCCCCTAAAGTAGTCAATACTTTTACCTATTTTTTATTGGGCTATCAGTATTTTTATTGATTTGGGGGAATTCTTTATATATTCTGGAGACTTGTCCTCTATTGATTACATGTACTGTGGAAAATTTCCGCTGTTTTGGGGGCTTGATTTTGATTGACAAATTTTTAAAATTTTATTTTAGTCAATTATTTGACATATCTTTTAAGCTTAGAGGTTTTTGTGTTCTTATTTAAGAAATCTTTGTCTACCCCTGAAATCCTGAAGATATTTTCTCATAATCTACCAACTGATTTTTGTAGGCTGTATAGGAGTGGTAAGGATTACTTTTATTCCATATATTCATCCAGTTGACCTAGAATAATTCTTTTGAAAAAAAAAAAAAACAATATTTCTACCTTGCTTATCAGTGCTATCTTTACCTTAAATCAAATATTGTTTAATGTCCTTTTTGTTTTGTTCTATTACTGCATTTGTGCCAATACCACAATGTCCTAATTTCTGGAATTATATCTGTATATCTTTAAGTCTTCCAATTTTGTTCTATATATTGTCTTTGCATTTGTATAGATGTTTTAAAGCCACCTTCTCATTTTTTTGACAAAACAACCTGTAAGAATTTTTGATGGGGATTATATTGAATCTGTAGATCAATTTTGGTAGAATTCTTCATAATACTTCATAATAACTGAATCTTCCAATAAATCATCAGCACAGTAAATTTTTAAACATATGTGGGTCTTTTAAATTTATCTTAATAGTGGCTATATAGTTTTCCATATAAAAATCTCCCATCTTTTGTTAGAAATATTTCTGTGTATTTGTTATTTTTATGAAACTATTATAAATTAAACATATTTTAAATTTTTTGCTTTTCTCAGTAGATTGCTCTCAATGTATAGAAGTACCATTGATCTTTTGTATAGAGTTTTTTGTAGTCCAGTAATTTTTCTTAGGTTTGGACACTAATTCTAATAGTTTATACATAGATTTAAATTATTTTTTCTATAAATACAATAAGGTCATCAACTAAATTAAAAAATAGAAGTTTTAATTTTTTTCCTATTTCTATAGTTTTTTCTACTTTTTTTTCTTGCCTAACTTTTCACTAGTTAGGACTGTAAATACAAAGTTGAATAAAAGTGGTAGTAACCAGTATCTCTATCTAGCTTCTGATTTCAGATATATGAATCAATATTTAAGCATTAAATATGATATTTATCTAGCACTTTTGAAAAAAGTGTAAATTAAAAAAAGCTTAAAAAGTATTGAAAAAATTTATGTAGCCCTTTTACATACTAAAAGATATACTAGATAGCTAAGAACTTTTAATTATGAAAAAAGTATTGAATTAAATGATTTTTCTGTTCCTAAGATAATCACATTTTTATTTATTAATGTGGTAACTTACTGATTTTTTAGAATAACTGTATATATTAGTAATGTATTATCCTTTTTTACCATACTGAGTTTTTGCTATTACCCCTGGGATTTTTATATCTAAATTTATGAGAGATATAAATAATCTATCTTTGTAATAGTTCGTTTTGATACCAAAGTAATGCTGACTTAGAAAAATGAGAAGTTGGGAAGGGTTTTTCTTTTCTTCTTCTTGTTTTCTTAGGAGTTGTAAACATACACTGTGTATAAAAATTGACTAAACCTATTAAAAATTATTGAATGTTATTGAAGTATTCAGTATTCCCATTAATTTTGTACCTACTTCACTTATCATTTACAAAAAGCTTCAAAATTTCTAAAGTTAATTATAGATTTCTCTATTCTTCTTTCCTGGTTCTATTTTTTACATAGCTAAAGTTATAATTAGATGCATACATATTTGTATTGTTATATCATTATAGTAATAGATTTTTCTTATCATTATGAATTGTCCTTGTATTTTTAATAATCATATTGCATTTCTTTGTATAACTATAACGATTTTTCATTTTGATTGGTGTGCATGGATAAACATTTTTTATCCTTTTATATTTCAATATTTTAAAAAAAAGTTAGTATCTGTGAGTCCAGTTTAGAAAAAACATTAGGCATCCAGGGGACTACTCTTTTTCCCTCTTTTTTTTCCCCAAGATGAGTTTTGCTACTTTTAAGTAAATGTCTCTCACCAAAAATAATTTTGACTACTTACAAATACTAAAATTTTCAATGAAGAATAAATAGCCCAATCTGTTTTAAGAGTGATGACTTACTATATCATATATACCTGAAGCTAATATTACACTGGCTAACTAATTGGAAACTTAAATAAAAACTTTGGAAGAAAGAGAAATAAAAGAATGATAGCCCAAATAGAAGAAGGTAACTACACCTCTGGCAGGTAATCATAACAAGGATATATGGTAACACACAGAAGAGAATCTGAAAAAATACAGCAATACAAGAAGAGAGGAATTTCAACAAACGTAGTATACTGCCAAGAATTTTGAGCACTTTTCTTGGAGGGGAAGATGGAAGATGGGAAATCAGTATCAGAACCATATTAGAATAATCATAATTATGTATCTCTTTATCTGCATAGTCAAGTTACATATAAATTCCATACCACAGCATTGATGTATTCATTCACAAATTTTTAACGAACCAAACCATACTGATAGGGTTAGGGAAGAAAGAATTAAACATATTTGAGAAACTTTATTTTGAGGGGATTAATGCAAGCTGGAGACAAAAGAACTACATAAATGCAAAAGTACTCTGATGTGATATGCACTAGCATTTTATAGAATATAAAATGTACTTACCTTACCATTCTCACAGATGGAAAAAGCACAGCTTAGTTTTTGAACGCCATGATAAACAACTTATAACTGTGGGCAAGGAAAAAGAAAATTGTCGAGGACACTCAGTCAGAAATTAAGTGATGAAATACAAAAACAACAACAAAAGGTATCTACTGAATTTGACAAATGTCACTGATAATACTGGCAGGAGTTATTTCAGTGCAGGAATGGAGGAGGGGCAGGAGCTGGTTGGCTCAGTCGGTAGAGCATGCAAACTCTTGATCATGACGCTGTTAAGTTCAAGCCCCATGTCGCACAGGACACCTATTTTAAAAACCAAAAAACCAAAAAACAAATCAAAAAACCGAAAAAAAAACAAAACAAACAAACAAACGCAGGAATGGAGAAGTGCGGCCTTAGTCTGAGGGAAAAGTGAATAAGGGAGGCTGTGGATGAACTAATTTAGGTATAGTCCAGGCGGCCAACCGGGGTTGCTATTGTAAATGAGCGAACAAGGGTGGTGTAGAGAACCGGGAGGATGACAGAGTCAAAAGAGAAGAAAACCGTTGTCTTTTTAATTAGGGGAACTCAATTACACACACACAACACACACACACACACACACATGCACTTATAAACATGTATACATTTATTAAAATGGCAAAAGGAATAAATGATGAAGCCAAATCATGAAT
>NW_025421951.1:0-89765 GCF_011764305.1 Mustela putorius furo
CTGTCCAGAGGGCACACGTGGGCTTGCCACCAAGCACCCGGCCCTGAACTCGCAGAAACCCCTCCTGGAGGAACGGGCAATCAGATGCCGTCTGCCTCCAGGATGTGGCAGCATTGGCGGAGGCGGGGGTGTCCCGGGAAACAGGGACATTTTCCCATTACTCCCCATCCCAGGGCATGGGCGGTGTGCAGTGATCCTCTCGCGTCTCCTCATGGCTGGGGAAGGCACTGGCCTAGTCCCCTGTCCACCGGAACGCCAGAGCAAAAGGGCAGGCCATCCCTACGCCGAGAGATGGCATTGTGAGCAGAGTGCCATCCTAGGCCACGCACGCTGCTGCAGGGTCGAGGCTGTGTCTGCTTATTTTGGCGTGGCGGGACGAACCCAGGATGTGAACTTGGAGCCCGGGAAAGCAAGGCCCAGGAGGCACCAGCTCTCCCGAGGCTCTTCTTCCCTGAGGCGACAGAGCGAACGCCCAAAGCCTTGCTGAGGAAGCAGCAGCGATGTGCGGCTCGCGCCAAGCTGAAAAGCTCTGTGAAAGCATAGCATTCACTGGGAAATCAGAGTCGGTTCTACGGGCTGCTGTTCCTGCCTGCTTTAGCCTAGATCGCAGCATGGTGGGAAAAACCCGCATAGAGCGAAAGCCTCTCTGCTAGGGCATCCCCTCTGGGAAAGAACATCATTCTTTGGGAAATCAGAGTCGGGTCTGTGGGATGATGCTGCTGCTTGCCTGAGCTAGTCTCCACAGCACGGTGTAATAAACCCGCATGGAGCGAAATCCTCTTTGCCAGGGCATCCGCTGTGCCTGAGAGAGAAGCGTGGTTGCGCCCGTGGAAAGAGCCTTTCACTGCACTCCCCAGGAGCATGTCTGTGGAAGGTGCAGCACGCTGCCGGGGGAGAAGAGAAGGAGCCGTTGGCCTTATGTTCTGGAAACGGTTGCGAAGCAGGAGAGCCGGCCCCCGGCCGTCACAGCGGCCGGTGGTAATACAAGTGTCACCCGCTCCCTGTGCAGAGAGACGGAAGCCTGGCTGCTAAGGAGACAGGAGGGGATGAATAAGGCAGGGCGCGTGCTCGACTCTTAGGAAGCATTCTGGGCAGAAAGCATGCCTGTCCTGAGCCTCTGGGCCCAAGGAGACAGCAGCTCCTTGGCCACCTGTCCCTGGGGCAGACATGCGCTAGCCACCAGGCGCTTTACCCTGAACTCGCAGAAACAGCTCCCTGAAATAACGGGGAGTCAAAGGCCGTCTTCCTCCAGGATGTGGAAGCATTCGCGTAGGCGCGGGGTGTCCAGGCAAGGCGTGGCGACAGGCCCCCAGAGCTCCCCATCCCAGTGCGCGGGCGGTGTGCAGGGATCGTGTCGCCTCTCCTCTCCTGTGGGGAAGGCACTGGCCTAGTCCCCGAGTCCGCCTGAGGGCCCGAGCACAAGGCCAAGCGTTGCGTACACCAAGAGATGGTAGTGTGCATACAGTGGGATCCTAGGCCACGCTCGCTGCTGCAGTGTTTTCGCTGTGTCTGCTTAGTTCGGCCTGGCAGGGTGAACCCTGGGCACGAACCTGGAGCCCGGGAAAGCAAATCCCAAGAGGGACCGGCTCTCCTGCACCTCTTCTTCCCTGACGCGAACGAAGCCTTGCTGTGGAAGCAGCGGCGAAGTGCAGTTCGCTCCAAGCCCAAAGCCTCTGCGAAAGCACAGCATTCGCTGAGAAATCACAGTCGGTTCTGCGGGCTGCTGCTGCTGCTTGCCTGGGCCCGGTCTCGCGGTGGGAGAAACCCGCATACAGCGAAAGCCTCTTTGCCTGGGCATCTCCTCTGCGAAAGCACAGCGTTCGTTGGGAAATCAGAGTGGGGTTTGCGGATGCTACTGCTGCTGGCCTGAGCTAGTCTGCGCAGCACGGTGGAAGATACCCGTATGGAGCGATGGGCGTCCCCTCTGCCTGAGAGAGAAGCGTGGTTGCGCCTGTGGAAACAGCCTTAAGGAAAGGGACATGTCTGTCACTGCGCTCCCCAGGAGCCGGTCTGGGGAAAGTGCAGCACGCTGCCCCAGGAGAAGAGAAAGAGCCGTTGGCCTTGTGGCCGGGAAACGGTCGCAAAGCAGGGGAGCCGGCCCTGGCAGGAACCGCGGGCCGGTGGCAAGTGTCACCCGCCTCCTGTGCGAAGAGACGGAAGCGGGGCTGCCAAGGAGACAGGAGGGGAGGATTGGGCAGGGGATCGTTCTCCACTCTGAGGAAGGAGTCTGGGCAGAAGGAAGGCCTGTCCTGTGCCTCTGGTCCCAAGGGGCAGCAGCTCCTTGGCCACCTGTCCAGAGGGCACACGTGGGCTTGCCACCAAGCACCCGGCCCTGAACTCGCAGAAACCCCTCCTGGAGGAACGGGCAATCAGATGCCGTCTGCCTCCAGGATGTGGCAGCATTGGCGGAGGCGGGGGTGTCCCGGGAAACAGGGACATTTTCCCATTACTCCCCATCCCAGGGCATGGGCGGTGTGCAGTGATCCTCTCGCGTCTCCTCATGGCTGGGGAAGGCACTGGCCTAGTCCCCTGTCCACCGGAACGCCAGAGCAAAAGGGCAGGCCATCCCTACGCCGAGAGATGGCATTGTGAGCAGAGTGCCATCCTAGGCCACGCACGCTGCTGCAGGGTCGAGGCTGTGTCTGCTTATTTTGGCGTGGCGGGACGAACCCAGGATGTGAACTTGGAGCCCGGGAAAGCAAGGCCCAGGAGGCACCAGCTCTCCCGAGGCTCTTCTTCCCTGAGGCGACAGAGCGAACGCCCAAAGCCTTGCTGAGGAGGAAGCAGCAGCGATGTGCGGCTCGCGCCAAGCTGAAAAGCTCTGTGAAAGCATAGCATTCACTGGGAAATCAGAGTCGGTTCTACGGGCTGCTGTTTCCTGCCTGCTTTAGCCTAGATCGCAGCATGGTGGGAAAAACCCGCATAGAGCGAAAGCCTCTCTGCTAGGGCATCCCCTCTGGGAAAGAACATCATTCTTTGGGAAATCAGAGTCGGGTCTGTGGGATGATGCTGCTGCTTGCCTGAGCTAGTCTCCACAGCACGGTGTAATAAACCCGCATGGAGCGAAATCCTCTTTGCCAGGGCATCCGCTGTGCCTGAGAGAGAAGCGTGGTTGCGCCCGTGGAAAGAGCCTTTCACTGCACTCCCCAGGAGCATGTCTGTGGAAGGTGCAGCACGCTGCCCGGGGAGAAGAGAAGGAGCCGTTGGCCTTATGTTCTGGAAACGGTTGCGAAGCAGGAGAGCCGGCCCCGGCCGTCACAGCGGCCGGTGGTAATACAAGTGTCACCCGCTCCCTGTGCAGAGAGACGGAAGCCTGGCTGCTAAGGAGACAGGAGGGGATGAATAAGGCAGGGCGCGTGCTCGACTCTTAGGAAGCATTCTGGGCAGAAAGCATGCCTGTCCTGAGCCTCTGGGCCCAAGGAGACAGCAGCTCCTTGGCCACCTGTCCCTGGGGCAGACATGCGCTAGCCACCAGGCGCTTTACCCTGAACTCGCAGAAACAGCTCCCTGAAATAACGGGGAGTCAAAGGCCGTCTTCCTCCAGGATGTGGAAGCATTCGCGTAGGCGCGGGGTGTCCAGGCAAGGCGTGGCGACAGGCCCCCAGAGCTCCCCATCCCAGTGCGCGGGCGGTGTGCAGGGATCGTGTCGCCTCTCCTCTCCTGTGGGGAAGGCACTGGCCTAGTCCCCGAGTCCGCCTGAGGGCCCGAGCACAAGGCCAAGCGTTGCGTACACCAAGAGATGGTAGTGTGCATACAGTGGGATCCTAGGCCACGCTCGCTGCTGCAGTGTTTCCGCTGTGTCTGCTTAGTTCGGCCTGGCAGGGTGAACCCTGGGCACGAACTTGGAGCCCGGGAAAGCAAATCCCAATGGGAACCGGCTCTCCTGCACCTCTTCTTCCCTGACGCGAACGAAGCCTTGCTGTGGAAGCAGCGGCGAAGTGCAGTTCGCTCCAAGCCCAAAGCCTCTGCGAAAGCACAGCATTCGCTGAGAAATCACAGTCGGTTCTGCGGGCTGCTGCTGCTGCTTGCCTGGGCCCGGTCTCGCGGTGGGAGAAACCCGCATACAGCGAAAGCCTCTTTGCCTGGGCATCTCCTCTGCGAAAGCACAGCGTTCCTTGGGAAATCAGAGTGGGGTTTGCGGATGCTACTGCTGCTGGCCTGAGCTAGTCTGCGCAGCACGGTGGAAGATACCCGTATGGAGCGATGGGCGTCCCCTCTGCCTGAGAGAGAAGCGTGGTTGCGCCTGTGGAAACAGCCTTAAGGAAAGGGACATGTCTGTCACTGCGCTCCCCAGGAGCCGGTCTGGGGAAAGTGCAGCACGCTGCCCCAGGAGAAGAGAAAGAGCCGTTGGCCTTGTGGCCGGGAAACGGTCGCAAAGCAGGAGAGCCGGCCCTGGCAGGAACCGCGGGCCGGTGGCAAGTGTCACCCGCCTCCTGTGCGAAGAGACGGAAGCGGGGCTGCCAAGGAGACAGGAGGGGAGGATTGGGCAGGGGATCGTTCTCCACTCTGAGGAAGGAGTCTGGGCAGAAGGAAGGCCTGTCCTGTGCCTCTGGTCCCAAGGGGCAGCAGCTCCTTGGCCACCTGTCCAGAGGGCACACGTGGGCTTGCCACCAAGCACCCGGCCCTGAACTCGCAGAAACCCCTCCTGGAGGAACGGGCAATCAGATGCCGTCTGCCTCCAGGATGTGGCAGCATTGGCGGAGGCGGGGGTGTCCCGGGAAACAGGGACATTTTCCCATTACTCCCCATCCCAGGGCATGGGCGGTGTGCAGTGATCCTCTCGCGTCTCCTCTCCTCATGGCTGGGGAAGGCACTGGCCTAGTCCCCTGTCCACCGGAACGCCAGAGCAAAAGGGCAGGCCATCCCTACGCCGAGAGATGGCATTGTGAGCAGAGTGCCATCCTAGGCCACGCACGCTGCTGCAGGGTCGAGGCTGTGTCTGCTTATTTTGGCGTGGCGGGACGAACCCAGGATGTGAACTTGGAGCCCGGGAAAGCAAGGCCCAGGAGGCACCAGCTCTCCCGAGGCTCTTCTTCCCTGAGGCGACAGAGCGAACGCCCAAAGCCTTGCTGAGGAAGCAGCAGCGATGTGCGGCTCGCGCCAAGCTGAAAAGCTCTGTGAAAGCATAGCATTCACTGGGAAATCAGAGTCGGTTCTACGGGCTGCTGTTCCTGCCTGCTTTAGCCTAGATCGCAGCATGGTGGGAAAAACCCGCATAGAGCGAAAGCCTCTCTGCTAGGGCATCCCCTCTGGGAAAGAACGCCATTCTTTGGGAAATCAGAGTCGGGTCTGTGGGATGATGCTGCTGCTTGCCTGAGCTAGTCTCCACAGCACGGTGTAATAAACCCGCATGGAGCGAAATCCTCTTTGCCAGGGCATCCGCTGTGCCTGAGAGAGAAGCGTGGTTGCGCCCGTGGAAAGAGCCTTTCACTGCACTCCCCAGGAGCATGTCTGTGGAAGGTGCAGCACGCTGCCCGGGGAGAAGAGAAGGAGCCGTTGGCCTTATGTTCTGGAAACGGTTGCGAAGCAGGAGAGCCGGCCCCGGCCGTCACAGCGGCCGGTGGTAATACAAGTGTCACCCGCTCCCTGTGCAGAGAGACGGAAGCCTGGCTGCTAAGGAGACAGGAGGGGATGAATAAGGCAGGGCGCGTGCTCGACTCTTAGGAAGCATTCTGGGCAGAAAGCATGCCTGTCCTGAGCCTCTGGGCCCAAGGAGACAGCAGCTCCTTGGCCACCTGTCCCTGGGGCAGACATGCGCTAGCCACCAGGCGCTTTACCCTGAACTCGCAGAAACAGCTCCCTGAAATAACGGGGAGTCAAAGGCCGTCTTCCTCCAGGATGTGGAAGCATTCGCGTAGGCGCGGGGTGTCCAGGCAAGGCGTGGCGACAGGCCCCCAGAGCTCCCCATCCCAGTGCGCGGGCGGTGTGCAGGGATCGTGTCGCCTCTCCTCTCCTGTGGGGAAGGCACTGGCCTAGTCCCCGAGTCCGCCTGAGGGCCCGAGCACAAGGCCAAGCGTTGCGTACACCAAGAGATGGTAGTGTGCATACAGTGGGATCCTAGGCCACGCTCGCTGCTGCAGTGTTTTCGCTGTGTCTGCTTAGTTCGGCCTGGCAGGGTGAACCCTGGGCACGAACCTGGAGCCCGGGAAAGCAAATCCCAAGAGGGACCGGCTCTCCTGCACCTCTTCTTCCCTGACGCGAACGAAGCCTTGCTGTGGAAGCAGCGGCGAAGTGCAGTTCGCTCCAAGCCCAAAGCCTCTGCGAAAGCACAGCATTCGCTGAGAAATCACAGTCGGTTCTGCGGGCTGCTGCTGCTGCTTGCCTGGGCCCGGTCTCGCGGTGGGAGAAACCCGCATACAGCGAAAGCCTCTTTGCCTGGGCATCTCCTCTGCGAAAGCACAGCGTTCGTTGGGAAATCAGAGTGGGGTTTGCGGATGCTACTGCTGCTGGCCTGAGCTAGTCTGCGCAGCACGGTGGAAGATACCCGTATGGAGCGATGGGCGTCCCCTCCGCCTGAGAGAGAAGCGTGGTTGCGCCTGTGGAAACAGCCTTAAGGAAAGGGACATGTCTGTCACTGCGCTCCCCAGGAGCCGGTCTGGGGAAAGTGCAGCACGCTGCCCAGGAGAGAAGAGAAAGAGCCGTTGGCCTTGTGGCCGGGAAACGGTCGCAAAGCAGGAGAGCCGGCCCTGGCAGGAACCGCGGGCCGGTGGCAAGTGTCACCCGCCTCCTGTGCGAAGAGACGGAAGCGGGGCTGCCAAGGAGACAGGAGGGGAGGATTGGGCAGGGGATCGTTCTCCACTCTGAGGAAGGAGTCTGGGCAGAAGGAAGGCCTGTCCTGTGCCTCTGGTCCCAAGGGGCAGCAGCTCCTTGGCCACCTGTCCAGAGGGCACACGTGGGCTTGCCACCAAGCACCCGGCCCTGAACTCGCAGAAACCCCTCCTGGAGGAACGGGCAATCAGATGCCGTCTGCCTCCAGGATGTGGCAGCATTGGCGGAGGCGGGGGTGTCCCGGGAAACAGGGACATTTTCCCATTACTCCCCATCCCAGGGCATGGGCGGTGTGCAGTGATCCTCTCGCGTCTCCTCATGGCTGGGGAAGGCACTGGCCTAGTCCCCTGTCCACCGGAACGCCAGAGCAAAAGGGCAGGCCATCCCTACGCCGAGAGATGGCATTGTGAGCAGAGTGCCATCCTAGGCCACGCACGCTGCTGCAGGGTCGAGGCTGTGTCTGCTTATTTTGGCGTGGCGGGACGAACCCAGGATGTGAACTTGGAGCCCGGGAAAGCAAGGCCCAGGAGGCACCAGCTCTCCCGAGGCTCTTCTTCCCTGAGGCGACAGAGCGAACGCCCAAAGCCTTGCTGAGGAAGCAGCAGCGATGTGCGGCTCGCGCCAAGCTGAAAAGCTCTGTGAAAGCATAGCATTCACTGGGAAATCAGAGTCGGTTCTACGGGCTGCTGTTCCTGCCTGCTTTAGCCTAGATCGCAGCATGGTGGGAAAAACCCGCATAGAGCGAAAGCCTCTCTGCTAGGGCATCCCCTCTGGGAAAGAACATCATTCTTTGGGAAATCAGAGTCGGGTCTGTGGATGATGATGCTGCTGCTTGCCTGAGCTAGTCTCCACAGCACGGTGTAATAAACCCGCATGGAGCGAAATCCTCTTTGCCAGGGCATCCGCTGTGCCTGAGAGAGAAGCGTGGTTGCGCCCGTGGAAAGAGCCTTTCACTGCACTCCCCAGGAGCATGTCTGTGGAAGGTGCAGCACGCTGCCCGGGGAGAAGAGAAGGAGCCGTTGGCCTTATGTTCTGGAAACGGTTGCGAAGCAGGAGAGCCGGCCCCGGCCGTCACAGCGGCCGGTGGTAATACAAGTGTCACCCGCTCCCTGTGCAGAGAGACGGAAGCCTGGCTGCTAAGGAGACAGGAGGGGATGAATAAGGCAGGGCGCGTGCTCGACTCTTAGGAAGCATTCTGGGCAGAAAGCATGCCTGTCCTGAGCCTCTGGGCCCAAGGAGACAGCAGCTCCTTGGCCACCTGTCCCTGGGGCAGACATGCGCTAGCCACCAGGCGCTTTACCCTGAACTCGCAGAAACAGCTCCCTGAAATAACGGGGAGTCAAAGGCCGTCTTCCTCCAGGATGTGGAAGCATTCGCGTAGGCGCGGGGTGTCCAGGCAAGCAAGGCGTGGCGACAGGCCCCCAGAGCTCCCCATCCCAGTGCGCGGGCGGTGTGCAGGGATCGTGTCGCCTCTCCTCTCCTGTGGGGAAGGCACTGGCCTAGTCCCCGAGTCCGCCTGAGGGCCCGAGCACAAGGCCAAGCGTTGCGTACACCAAGAGATGGTAGTGTGCATACAGTGGGATCCTAGGCCACGCTCGCTGCTGCAGTGTTTTCTTGTGTCTGCTTAGATCGGCCTGGCAGGGTGAACCCTGGGCACGAACTTGGAGCCCGGGAAAGCAAATCCCAAGAGGGACCGGCTCTCCTGCACCTCTTCTTCCCTGACGCGAACGAAGCCTTGCTGTGGAAGCAGCGGCGAAGTGCAGTTCGCTCCAAGCCCAAAGCCTCTGCGAAAGCACAGCATTCGCTGAGAAATCACAGTCGGTTCTGCGGGCTGCTGCTGCTGCTTGCCTGGGCCCGGTCTCGCGGTGGGAGAAACCCGCATACAGCGAAAGCCTCTTTGCCTGGGCATCTCCTCTGCGAAAGCACAGCGTTCGTTGGGAAATCAGAGTGGGGTTTGCGGATGCTACTGCTGCTGGCCTGAGCTAGTCTGCGCAGCACGGTGGAAGATACCCGTATGGAGCGATGGGCGTCCCCTCCGCCTGAGAGAGAAGCGTGGTTGCGCCTGTGGAAACAGCCTTAAGGAAAGGGACATGTCTGTCACTGCGCTCCCCAGGAGCCGGTCTGGGGAAAGTGCAGCACGCTGCCCCAGGAGAAGAGAAAGAGCCGTTGGCCTTGTGGCCGGGAAACGGTCGCAAAGCAGGAGAGCCGGCCCTGGCAGGAACCGCGGGCCGGTGGCAAGTGTCACCCGCCTCCTGTGCGAAGAGACGGAAGCGGGGCTGCCAAGGAGACAGGAGGGGAGGATTGGGCAGGGGATCGTTCTCCACTCTGAGGAAGGAGTCTGGGCAGAAGGAAGGCCTGTCCTGTGCCTCTGGTCCCAAGGGGCAGCAGCTCCTTGGCCACCTGTCCAGAGGGCACACGTGGGCTTGCCACCAAGCACCCGGCCCTGAACTCGCAGAAACCCCTCCTGGAGGAACGGGCAATCAGATGCCGTCTGCCTCCAGGATGTGGCAGCATTGGCGGAGGCGGGGGGTGTCCCGGGAAACAGGGACATTTTCCCATTACTCCCCATCCCAGGGCATGGGCGGTGTGCAGTGATCCTCTCGCGTCTCCTCATGGCTGGGGAAGGCACTGGCCTAGTCCCCTGTCCACCGGAACGCCAGAGCAAAAGGGCAGGCCATCCCTACGCCGAGAGATGGCATTGTGAGCAGAGTGCCATCCTAGGCCACGCACGCTGCTGCAGGGTCGAGGCTGTGTCTGCTTATTTTGGCGTGGCGGGACGAACCCAGGATGTGAACTTGGAGCCCGGGAAAGCAAGGCCCAGGAGGCACCAGCTCTCCCGAGGCTCTTCTTCCCTGAGGCGACAGAGCGAACGCCCAAAGCCTTGCTGAGGAAGCAGCAGCGATGTGCGGCTCGCGCCAAGCTGAAAAGCTCTGTGAAAGCATAGCATTCACTGGGAAATCAGAGTCGGTTCTACGGGCTGCTGTTCCTGCCTGCTTTAGCCTAGATCGCAGCATGGTGGGAAAAACCCGCATAGAGCGAAAGCCTCTCTGCTAGGGCATCCCCTCTGGGAAAGAACATCATTCTTTGGGAAATCAGAGTCGGGTCTGTGGGATGATGCTGCTGCTTGCCTGAGCTAGTCTCCACAGCACGGTGTAATAAACCCGCATGGAGCGAAATCCTCTTTGCCAGGGCATCCGCTGTGCCTGAGAGAGAAGCGTGGTTGCGCCCGTGGAAAGAGCCTTTCACTGCACTCCCCAGGAGCATGTCTGTGGAAGGTGCAGCACGCTGCCCGGGGAGAAGAGAAGGAGCCGTTGGCCTTATGTTCTGGAAACGGTTGCGAAGCAGGAGAGCCGGCCCCGGCCGTCACAGCGGCCGGTGGTAATACAAGTGTCACCCGCTCCCTGTGCAGAGAGACGGAAGCCTGGCTGCTAAGGAGACAGGAGGGGATGAATAAGGCAGGGCGCGTGCTCGACTCTTAGGAAGCATTCTGGGCAGAAAGCATGCCTGTCCTGAGCCTCTGGGCCCAAGGAGACAGCAGCTCCTTGGCCACCTGTCCCTGGGGCAGACATGCGCTAGCCACCAGGCGCTTTACCCTGAACTCGCAGAAACAGCTCCCTGAAATAACGGGGAGTCAAAGGCCGTCTTCCTCCAGGATGTGGAAGCATTCGCGTAGGCGCGGGGTGTCCAGGCAAGGCGTGGCGACAGGCCCCCAGAGCTCCCCATCCCAGTGCGCGGGCGGTGTGCAGGGATCGTGTCGCCTCTCCTCTCCTGTGGGGAAGGCACTGGCCTAGTCCCCGAGTCCGCCTGAGGGCCCGAGCACAAGGCCAAGCGTTGCGTACACCAGAGAGATGGTAGTGTGCATACAGTGGGATCCTAGGCCACGCTCGCTGCTGCAGTGTTTTCGCTGTGTCTGCTTAGTTCGGCCTGGCAGGGTGAACCCTGGGCACGAACCTGGAGCCCGGGAAAGCAAATCCCAAGAGGGACCGGCTCTCCTGCACCTCTTCTTCCCTGACGCGAACGAAGCCTTGCTGTGGAAGCAGCGGCGAAGTGCAGTTCGCTCCAAGCCCAAAGCCTCTGCGAAAGCACAGCATTCGCTGAGAAATCACAGTCGGTTCTGCGGCTGCTGCTGCTGCTGCTTGCCTGGGCCCGGTCTCGCGGTGGGAGAAACCCGCATACAGCGAAAGCCTCTTTGCCTGGGCATCTCCTCTGCGAAAGCACAGCGTTCGTTGGGAAATCAGAGTGTGGGGTTTGCGGATGCTACTGCTGCTGGCCTGAGCTAGTCTGCGCAGCACGGTGGAAGATACCCGTATGGAGCGATGGGCGTCCCCTCCGCCTGAGAGAGAAGCGTGGTTGCGCCTGTGGAAACAGCCTTAAGGAAAGGGACATGTCTGTCACTGCGCTCCCCAGGAGCCGGTCTGGGGAAAGTGCAGCACGCTGCCCCAGGAGAGAAGAGAAAGAGCCGTTGGCCTTGTGGCCGGGAAACGGTCGCAAAGCAGGAGAGCCGGCCCTGGCTGGCAGGAACCGCGGGCCGGTGGCAAGTGTCACCCGCCTCCTGTGCGAAGAGACGGAAGCGGGGCTGCCAAGGAGACAGGAGGGGAGGATTGGGCAGGGGATCGTTCTCCACTCTGAGGAAGGAGTCTGGGCAGAAGGAAGGCCTGTCCTGTGCCTCTGGTCCCAAGGGGCAGCAGCTCCTTGGCCACCTGTCCAGAGGGCACACGTGGGCTTGCCACCAAGCACCCGGCCCCCTGAACTCGCAGAAACCCCTCCTGGAGGAACGGGCAATCAGATGCCGTCTGCCTCCAGGATGTGGCAGCATTGGCGGAGGCGGGGGTGTCCCGGGAAACAGGGACATTTTCCCATTATTACTCCCCATCCCAGGGCATGGGCGGTGTGCAGTGATCCTCTCGCGTCTCCTCATGGCTGGGGAAGGCACTGGCCTAGTCCCCTGTCCACCGGAACGCCAGAGCAAAAGGGCAGGCCATCCCTACGCCGAGAGATGGCATTGTGAGCAGAGTGCCATCCTAGGCCACGCACGCTGCTGCAGGGTCGAGGCTGTGTCTGCTTTTTGGCGTGGCGGGACGAACCCAGGATGTGAACTTGGAGCCCGGGAAAGCAAGGCCCAGGAGGCACCAGCTCTCCCGAGGCTCTTCTTCCCTGAGGCGACAGAGCGAACGCCCAAAGCCTTGCTGAGGAAGCAGCAGCGATGTGCGGCTCGCGCCAAGCTGAAAAGCTCTGTGAAAGCATAGCATTCACTGGGAAATCAGAGTCGGTTCTACGGGCTGCTGTTCCTGCCTGCTTTAGCCTAGATCGCAGCATGGTGGGAAAAACCCGCATAGAGCGAAAGCCTCTCTGCTAGGGCATCCCCTCTGGGAAAGAACATCATTCTTTGGGAAATCAGAGTCGGGTCTGTGGGATGATGCTGCTGCTTGCCTGAGCTAGTCTCCACAGCACGGTGTAATAAACCCGCATGGAGCGAAATCCTCTTTGCCAGGGCATCCGCTGTGCCTGAGAGAGAGAAGCGTGGTTGCGCCCGTGGAAAGAGCCTTTCACTGCACTCCCCAGGAGCATGTCTGTGGAAGGTGCAGCACGCTGCCCGGGGAGAAGAGAAGGAGCCGTTGGCCTTATGTTCTGGAAACGGTTTGCGAAGCAGGAGAGCCGGCCCCGCCGCCGTCACAGCGGCCGGTGGTAATACAAGTGTCACCCGCTCCCTGTGCAGAGAGACGGAAGCCTGGCTGCTAAGGAGACAGGAGGGGATGAATAAGGCAGGGCGCGTGCTCGACTCTTAGGAAGCATTCTGGGCAGAAAGCATGCCTGTCCTGAGCCTCTGGGCCCAAGGAGACAGCAGCTCCTTGGCCACCTGTCCCTGGGGCAGACATGCGCTAGCCACCAGGCGCTTTACCCTGAACTCGCAGAAACAGCTCCCTGAAATAACGGGGAGTCAAAGGCCGTCTTCCTCCAGGATGTGGAAGCATTCGCGTAGGCGCGGGGTGTCCAGGCAAGGCGTGGCGACAGGCCCCCAGAGCTCCCCATCCCAGTGCGCGGGCGGTGTGCAGGGATCGTGTCGCCTCTCCTCTCCTGTGGGGAAGGCACTGGCCTAGTCCCCGAGTCCGCCTGAGGGCCCGAGCACAAGGCCAAGCGTTGCGTACACCAAGAGATGGTAGTGTGCATACAGTGGGATCCTAGGCCACGCTCGCGCTGCTGCAGTGTTTTCGCTGTGTCTGCTTAGTTCGGCCTGGCTGGCAGGGTGAACCCTGGGCACGAACCTGGAGCCCGGGAAAGCAAATCCCAAGAGGGACCGGCTCTCCTGCACCTCTTCTTCCCTGACGCGAACGAAGCCTTGCTGTGGAAGCAGCGGCGAAGTGCAGTTCGCTCCAAGCCCAAAGCCTCTGCGAAAGCACAGCATTCGCTGAGAAATCACAGTCGGTTCTGCTTCTGCTGCTGCTGCTGCTGCTTGCCTGGGCCCGGTCTCGCGGTGGGAGAAACCCGCATACAGCGAAAGCCTCTTTGCCTGGGCATCTCCTCTGCGAAAGCACAGCGTTCGTTGGGAATCAGAGAGTGGGGTTTGCGGATGCTACTGCTGCTGGCCTGAGCTAGTCTGCGCAGCACGGTGGAAGATACCCGTATGGAGCGATGGGCGTCCCCTCCGCCTGAGAGAGAAGCGTGGTTGCGCCTGTGGAAACAGCCTTAAGGAAAGGGACATGTCTGTCACTGCGCTCCCCAGGAGCCGGTCTGGGGAAAGTGCAGCAGCACGCTGCCCCAGGAGAAGAGAAAGAGCCGTTGGCCTTGTGGCCGGGAAACGGTCGCAAAGCAGGAGAGCCGGCCCTGGCAGGAACCGCGGGCCGGTGGCAAGTGTCACCCGCCTCCTGTGCGAAGAGACGGAAGCGGGGCTGCCAAGGAGACAGGAGGGGAGGATTGGGCAGGGGATCGTTCTCCACTCTGAGGAAGGAGTCTGGGCAGAAGGAAGGCCTGTCCTGTGCCTCTGGTCCCAAGGGGCAGCAGCTCCTTGGCCACCTGTCCAGAGGGCACACGTGGGCTTGCCACCAAGCACCCGGCCCTGAACTCGCAGAAACCCCTCCTGGAGGAACGGGCAATCAGATGCCGTCTGCCTCCAGGATGTGGCAGCATTGGCGGAGGGGGGGTGTCCCGGGAAACAGGGACATTTTCCCATTACTCCCCATCCCAGGGCATGGGCGGTGTGCAGTGATCCTCTCGCGTCTCCTCATGGCTGGGGAAGGCACTGGCCTAGTCCCCTGTCCACCGGAACGCCAGAGCAAAAGGGCAGGCCATCCCTACGCCGAGAGATGGCATTGTGAGCAGAGTGCCATCCTAGGCCACGCACGCTGCTGCAGGGTCGAGGCTGTGTCTGCTTATTTTGGCGTGGCGGGACGAACCCAGGATGTGAACTTGGAGCCCGGGAAAGCAAGGCCCAGGAGGCACCAGCTCTCCCGAGGCTCTTCTTCCCTGAGGCGACAGAGCGAACGCCCAAAGCCTTGCTGAGGAAGCAGCAGCGATGTGCGGCTCGCGCCAAGCTGAAAAGCTCTGTGAAAGCATAGCATTCACTGGGAAATCAGAGTCGGTTCTACGGGCTGCTGTTCCTGCCTGCTTTAGCCTAGATCGCAGCATGGTGGGAAAAACCCGCATAGAGCGAAAGCCTCTCTGCTAGGGCATCCCCTCTGGGAAAGAACATCATTCTTTGGGAAATCAGAGTCGGGTCTGTGGGATGATGATGCTGCTCTTGCCTGCCTGAGCTAGTCTCCACAGCACGGTGTAATAAACCCGCATGGAGCGAAATCCTCTTTGCCAGGGCATCCGCTGTGCCTGAGAGAGAAGCGTGGTTGCGCCCGTGGAAAGAGCCTTTCACTGCACTCCCCAGGAGCATGTCTGTGGAAGGTGCAGCACGCTGCCCGGGGAGAAGAGAAGGAGCCGTTGGCCTTATGTTCTGGAAACGGTTGCGAAGCAGGAGAGCCGGCCCCGGCCGTCACAGCGGCCGGTGGTAATACAAGTGTCACCCGCTCCCTGTGCAGAGAGACGGAAGCCTGGCTGCTAAGGAGACAGGAGGGGATGAATAAGGCAGGGCGCGTGCTCGACTCTTAGGAAGCATTCTGGGCAGAAAGCATGCCTGTCCTGAGCCTCTGGGCCCAAGGAGACAGCAGCTCCTTGGCCACCTGTCCCTGGGGCAGACATGCGCTAGCCACCAGGCGCTTTACCCTGAACTCGCAGAAACAGCTCCCTGAAATAACGGGGGGAGTCAAAGGCCGTCTTCCTCCAGGATGTGGAAGCATTCGCGTAGGCGCGGGGGGTGTCCAGGCAAGGCGTGGCGACAGGCCCCCAGAGCTCCCCATCCCAGTGCGCGGGCGGTGTGCAGGGATCGTGTCGCCTCTCCTCTCCTGTGGGGAAGGCACTGGCCTAGTCCCCGAGTCCGCCTGAGGGCCCGAGCACAAGGCCAAGCGTTGCGTACACCAAGAGATGGTAGTGTGCATACAGTGGGATCCTAGGCCACGCTCGCTGCTGCTGTGCAGTGTTTTCGCTGTGTCTGCTTAGTTCGGCCTGGCAGGGTGAACCCTGGGCACGAACCTGGAGCCCGGGAAAGCAAATCCCAAGAGGGACCGGCTCTCCTGCACCTCTTCTTCCCTGACGCGAACGAAGCCTTGCTGTGGAAGCAGCGGCGAAGTGCAGTTCGCTCCAAGCCCAAAGCCTCTGCGAAAGCACAGCATTCGCTGAGAAATCACAGTCGGTTCTGCGGGCTGCTGCTGCTGCTGCTTGCCTGGGCCCGGTCTCGCGGTGGGAGAAACCCGCATACAGCGAAAGCCTCTTTGCCTGGGCATCTCCTCTGCGAAAGCACAGCGTTCGTTGGGAAATCAGAGTGGGGTTTGCGGATGCTACTGCTGCTGCTGGCCTGAGCTAGTCTGCGCAGCACGGTGGAAGATACCCGTATGGAGCGAGCGATGGGCGTCCCCTCCGCCTGAGAGAGAAGCGTGGTTGCGCCTGTGGAAACAGCCTTAAGGAAAGGGACATGTCTGTCACTGCGCTCCCCAGGAGCCGGTCTGGGGAAAGTGCAGCACGCTGCCCCAGGAGAAGAGAAAGAGCCGTTGGCCTTGTGGCCGGGAAACGGTCGCAAAGCAGGAGAGCCGGCCCTGGCAGGAACCGCGGGCCGGTGGCAAGTGTCACCCGCCTCCTGTGCGAAGAGACGGAAGCGGGGCTGCCAAGGAGACAGGAGGGGAGGATTGGGCAGGGGATCGTTCTCCACTCTGAGGAAGGAGTCTGGGCAGAAGGAAGGCCTGTCCTGTGCCTCTGGTCCCAAGGGGCAGCAGCTCCTTGGCCACCTGTCCAGAGGGCACACGTGGGCTTGCCACCAAGCACCCGGCCCTGAACTCGCAGAAACCCCTCCTGGAGGAACGGGCAATCAGATGCCGTCTGCCTCCAGGATGTGGCAGCATTGGCGGAGGCGGGGGTGTCCCGGGAAACAGGGACATTTTTCCCATTACTCCCCATCCCAGGGCATGGGCGGTGTGCAGTGATCCTCTCGCGTCTCCTCATGGCTGGGGAAGGCACTGGCCTAGTCCCCTGTCCACCGGAACGCCAGAGCAAAAGGGCAGGCCATCCCTACGCCGAGAGATGGCATTGTGAGCAGAGTGCCATCCTAGGCCACGCACGCTGCTGCAGGGTCGAGGCTGTGTCTGCTTATTTTGGCGTGGCGGGACGAACCCAGGATGTGAACTTGGAGCCCGGGAAAGCAAGGCCCAGGAGGCACCAGCTCTCCCGAGGCTCTTCTTCCCTGAGGCGACATGAAAACTCTCTCTGAAAGAACTGGCCATCAGATTCTGTCTTCCTCCAGGCCTGGAAGCATTCGCGAAGGCATGGTGTCCAGGAAAAAAAGTGGGAACAGTCCCCCAAAGCCCCCATGCTAGGGTGGGCAGTGTGCAGGGATTGTGAACTCTCCTCTCCAGTGGGAAATCAGACTGGGGTGGTCCCCGATGTCTCCCTGCATGCCTTGCAAAAGGCCAATCTTAGCCTATCTCCACAGACGGTAGTAATAGAGTGCCATCCTAGTGCACGCACGATTCTGCCTCTTTTGCCAGTGGCATCGGCTTGGCAGTGTGAACGAACATGGAGCCCGGGAAAACAAAGCCCCAGAGGCACCAGCTATCCCGCAGCTCTTCTTCCCTGAGGCGACAGCGAACGTTCAAAGCCTTGCTGAGGAAGCAACAGCAAAGTGCAGTTCGTGCCAAGCTGAAAACCTCTGCAAAAGCATAGCAGTCGCTGGGGAATCAAGTGTCACCCGCCTCCCTGTGCAGAGAGACGAGTCGGTTCTGTGGGCTGCTGTTGCTGCTTGCCTTAGCCTAGTATTCGCAGCACGTTGGGGAGAAAACCCTCATAGAGCGAAAGCCTCTTTGCCTGGGCATCCCCTATGGGAAAGCACAGCATTCCTTGGGAAATCAGTCCGGTCCGGTCTGGGGGATGCTGCTACTGCTTGCCTGACAAGACTCCACAGCACGGTGTAATAAACCCGCATGGAGCGAAATCCTCTTTGCCCGGGCTTCCCATCTGGGGAAAGCACAGCATTCTTTGGGGGAAATAGGAGTAGGGTCCACATGCTCCTGTTGCCAGAACTAGTCTCCACAGCAAGGTGTAATAAAACCGCATGGAGCGAAATCCTCTTTGCCAGGGCATCCGCTGTGTCAGAGAGAGAGCGTGGTTGCGCCTGTGAAAAGAGCCTTCAGGAAAGGGGCATGTCTTTCAGTGCGCTCCCCAGGAGCATGTCTGTGGAAGGTGCAGCACGCTGCCCGGGGTGAAGAGAAAGAGACATTGGCCTTATGGTCTGGAAACGGTTTCGAAGCAGGAGAGCCGGCCCCTGGCAGGAACAGCGGCCGGTGGTAATACAAGTGTCACCCGCTCCCTGTGCAGAGAGACGGAAGCCTGGCTGCTAAGGAGACAGGAGGGGATGACTAGGGCAGGGTGCGTGCTCCACTCTTAGGAAGGAGTCTGGGCAGAAGGCAGGCCTGTCCTGAGCCTCTGGGCCCAAGGGGACAGCATCTCCTTGACCACCTGTCCGTGGGGCATACATGGGCTTGCCACCAGGCGCCATACCCTGAACTCGCAGAAAAACAGCTCCCTCAAATAACGGGCAGTCAAATTCCGTCTTCCTCCAGGATGTGTGAAGCATTCGCGTAGGCGCGGGGTGCTGGGGAAGGAATGGGATCAGTTCCCCAAAGCTCCCCATTCCAGTGAATGGGCAGTGTTCAGGGATCCTGTCGCCTCTCCTCCCCTGTGGGGAAGGCACTGGCCTTGTCCCCGAGTCTGCCTGAGGGCCAGAGTAAACGGCCAAGCGTTGCGTACACCGGAGAGATGGTAGTGTGCATACAGTGCCATCCTAGGCCTACGCACGCTGCTGCAGTGTTTTCGCTGTGTCTGTGTGTCTGCTTCGTTCGGCCTGGCAGGGTAAACCCTGGACACGAACATGGAGCCGGGGAAAGCAATCCCAAGAGGGACCAACTCTCCCGCACCTCTTCTTCCCTGACGCGAACGAAGCCTTGCTGTGGGAAGCAGCGGCGAAGTGCAGTTCGCTCCAAGCCCAAAGCCTCTGCGAAAGCACAGCATTCGCTGAGAAATCACAGTCCGTTCTGCGGGCTGCTGCTGCTGCTGGGTGCCTGGGCCCGGTCTCGCGGTGGGTGGGAAAGCCTCTTACAGCGAAAGCCTCTTTGCCTGGGCATCTCCTCTGCGAAAGCACAGCGTTCGTTGGGAAATCAGAGTGGGGTTTGCGGATGCTACTGCTGCTTGGCCTGAGCTAGTCTGCGCAGCACGGTGGAAGATACCCGTATGGAGCGATGGGCGTCCCCTCCGCCTGAGAGAGAAGCGTGGTTGCGCCTGTGGAAACAGCCTTAAGGAAAGGGACATGTCTGTCACTGCGCTCCCCAGGAGCCCGGTCTGGGGAAAGTGCAGCACGCTGCCCCAGGAGAAGAGAAAGAGCTGTTGGCCTTGTGGCCGGGAAACGGTCGCAAAGCAGGAGAGCCGGCCCTGGCAGGAACCGCGGGCAGCAAGTGTCACCCGCCTCCCTGTCCTGAGCCGGGGCCCACAGGAGGGGAGGATTGGGCAGGGGATCCTTGGCCACTCTGAGGAAGGAGTCTCAGACAGGTGTCCTAGCCTCTGGTCCCAAGGGGCAGCAGCTCCTTACCTGTCCTGAACACGTGGGCTTGCCACCAAGCACCCAGCCCTGAACTCCTGAAACCCCTCCTGGAGGAACGGGCAATCAGATGCCGTCTTGCTCCAGGATGTGGCAGCATTGGCGGAGGCGGGGGGGTTTGTCCCGGGAAACAGGGACATTTTTTCCCATTACTCCCCATCCCAGGGCATGGGCGGGTGTGCAGTGATCCTCTCGCGTCTCCTCTCCCTGGTGGGGAAGGCACTGGCCTAGTCCCCTGTCCACCGGAACGCCAGAGCAAAAGGGCAGGCCATCCCTACGCCGAGAGATGGCATTGTGAGCAGAGTGCCATCCTAGGCCACGCACGCTGCTGCAGGGTCGAGGCTGTGTGTCTGCTTATTTTGGCGTGGCGGGACGAACCCAGGATGTGAACTTGGAGCCCGGGAAAGCAAGGCCAAGAGGCACCAGCTCTCCCGAGGCTCTCTTCTTCCCTGAGGCGACAGAGCGAACGCCCAAAGCCTTGCTGAGGGAGCAGCAGCGATGTGCGGCTCGCGCCCTAGAAAAGCTCTGTGAAAGCATAGCATTCACTGGGAAATCAGAGTCGGTTCTACGGGCTGCTGTTCCTGCCTGTTGTTAGCCTAGATCGCAGCATGGTGGGAAAAAACCCGCATAGAGCGAAAGCCTCTCTGCTAGGGCATCCCCCCTCTGGGAAAGAACATCATTCTTTGGGAAATCAGAGAGTCGGGTCTGTGGGATGATGCTGCTGCTTGCCTGAGCTAGTCTCCACAGCACGGTGTAATAAACCCGCATGGAGCGAAATCCTCTTTGCCAGGGCATCCGCTGTGCCTGAGAGAGAAGCGTGGTTGCGCCCGTGGAAAGAGCATTTTCACTGCACGTCTCCCCAGGGAGCATGTCTGTGGAAGGTGCAGCACGCTGCCCGGGGAGAAGAGAAGGAGCCGTTGGCCTTTGTTCTGGAAACGGTTGCGAAGCAGGAGAGCCGGCCCCGGCCGTCACAGCGGCCGGTGGTAATACAAGTGTCACCCGCTCCCTGTGCAGAGAGACGGAAGCCTGGCTGCTAAGGAGACAGGAGGGGATGAATAAGGCAGGGCGCGTGCTCTACTCTTAGGAAGCATTCTGGGCAGAAAGCATGCCTGTCCTGAGCCTCTGGGCCCAAGGAGACAGCAGCTCCTTGGCCACCTGTCCCTGGGGCAGACATGCGCTAGCCACCAGGCGCTTTACCCTGAACTCGCAGAAACAGCTCCCTGAAATAACGGGGAGTCAAATGCCGTCTTCCTCCAGGATGTGGAAGCATTCGCGTAGGCGCGGGGTGTCCAGGCAAGGCGTGGGGACAGGCCCCGTTAGCTCCCCATCCCAGTGCGCGGGCGGTGTGCAGGGATCGTGTCGCCTCTCCTCTCCTGTGGGGAAGGCACTGGCCTAGTCCCCGAGTCCGCCTGAGGGCCCGAGCACAAGGCCAAGCGTTGCGTACACCAAGAGATGGTAGTGTGCATACAGTGGGATCCTAGGCCACGCTCGCTGCTGCAGTGTTTTCGCTGTGTCTGCTTAGTTCGGCCTGGCAGGGTGAACCCTGGGCACGAACTTGGAGCCCGGGAAAGCAAATCCCAAGAGGGACCGGCTCTCCTGCACCTCTTCTTCCCTGACGCGAACGAAGCCTTGCTGTGGAAGCAGCGGCGAAGTGCAGTTCGCTCCAAGCCCAAAGCCTCTGCGAAAGCACAGCATTCGCTGAGAAATCAGATTCGGTACTGTGGGCTGCTGCTGCTGCTAGCCTGGGCCCGGTCTCACGGTGGGAGAAACCCGCATACAGTGAAAGCCTCTTTGTCTGGGCATCCCCTCTGCCTGAGAGAGAAGCATGGTTGCGCCTGTGGAAAGAGCCTTAAGGAAAGGGACATGTCTGTCTGCAGAGCAACGGAAGCCTGGCTGCTAAGGAGACACGAAGGGAATATTAGGGCAGGGGAAATGGCTTCACTCTGAGGAAGGAGTCTGGGCAGAATGCATGCCTGTCCTGAGCCTCTGGACCCAAGGAGACAGCAGCTTTGGCCACCTGTCCCTGGTGGAGACATGGGCTTGCCACCAGGCGCCTAACCTGAACTCGCAGGAACAGCTCTCTGAAAGAACTGGCCATCAGATTCCGTCTTCCTCCAGGATGTGGAAGCATTCGCGAAGGCACGGGTTGTCCAGGAAAGGAGTGGGAACAGTCCCCCACAGCTCCCCATCCCAGTGCGCGGGCGGTGTGCAGGGATCGTGATGCCTCTCCTTTCCAGTGCGGAAGGCACTGGCCTGGTCCCCGAGTCTCCCTGCGCGCCAGAGCAAAAGGCCAAGCTTTGCCTATGCCAGGAGACGGTAGTGGGCATAGAGTGCCATCCTAGTGCACGCACGATTCTGCAGGCTTGTGCCTGTGTCTTAGTTCTGCTTGGCAGTGTGAACAGAGGTACTAACATGGAGCCCGGGAAAACAAAGCCCCAGAGGCACCAGCTATCCCGCAGCTCTTCTTCCCTGAGGCGAAGGAGCGAACGCCCAAAGCCTTGATGAGGAAGCAACAGCAAAGTGCGGTTCATGCCAAGCTGAAAACCTCTGCAAAAGCATAGCAGTCGCTGGGAAATCAGAGTCGGTTCTGTGGGCTGCTGTTGCTGCTTGCGTTAGCCTAGTATTCGGGCACGGCGGGAGAAACCCTCATAGAGCGAAAGCCTCTTTGCCCAGGCATCCCCTATGGGGAAGCACAGCATTCCTTGGGAAATCAGAGTCGGGTCTGTGGGATGCTGCTGCTGCTTGCCTGAGCAAGACTCCACAGCACGGTGTAATAAACCCGCATGGAGCGAATACCTCTTTGCCAGGGCATCCCCTCTGCCTGAGAGAGAAGCCTGGTTGCGCCTGTGAAAAGAGCCTTCAGGAAAGGGACACGTCTTTCAGTGCGCTCCCCAGGAGCATGTCTGTGGAAGGTGCAGCACGCTGCCCGGGGAGAAGAGAAGGAGACTTTGGCCTTCTGGTCTGGAAACGGTTGCGAAGTAGGAGAGCCGGCACTGGCAGGAACAGCGGCCGGTGGCAATACAAGTGTCACCCGCTCCCTGTGCGGAGAGACGGAAGCCTGGCTGCTAAGGAGACACGAGGGGACGACTAGGGCAGGGGTGCGGGCTCCACTCTGAGGAAGGAGTCTGGGCAGAAGGCAGGCCTCTCCTGTGCCTCTGGTCCCAAGTGGACAGCATCTCCTTGACCACCTTGTCCGTAGGGCAGACTTGGGCTTGCTACCAGGCGCCATACCCAGAACTTGCAGAAACAGCTCCCTCAAGAAACGGGCAGTCAAATGCCATCTTCCTCCTACAATGAGGAGTTCATAGTGGTGGAGAGAAGGAGGAACGTATTGATGTATGACCTTCTAGTACATTGAAACGCCTTCAGTTTTTATTTAATATGAAAGTGGATGATACCAAAAGACTTTCAACAGCAGAATAAAATCATCTGACTTGATTTTTAGGTAAAATTGCTGTACCAAAATAAATTTGCAGGGAGAAAGGATTTCAGTATGTGTGGAAGTGGGGTTATCAATCGTCAATAATTCAGGAACATATGATGGTGTTTTTAGCATGCTGGGTGGTAATAGAAGTGGTGAGGTATGGTTTTCATTTTGTATATATTTTGATGGTGAATATTCTGGTGAACAGGATGGGGTATGTGCAGGACAGACAATATCAACATTTATTTTACCTGCACAAACAGAAGGGTGGAGTCTTCATTCATTGATATAGAGAGAACTCTGAGTTCAAATGTTCTCTCTCATTAAATGGCATAGTGATGATGAGGATTTAGTCAGACAGTGAAAGAGAGAAGTAAGCATAGTGTTAAGAGGTAAGACATTATAATACATTTGAACATCAAAAAACGTTGTGTTGGATCATCTGTTTATGTGAGTAAATAAATAAGTAAAACTTCCTGGGGTTCTGATAGAGGTAAAGAAGACTGCTATATGATCCAAAGGGGCACGTGCACCAAATGTTTATAGCAGTAATATCCACAATAGCCAAACTATGGAAAGAACCTAGATGTGGTTCTTTCCATAGTTTGATATGAATGATATATATATATATATATATATATATATATATATATATGATGGAATACTATATACTATATATATATACTATATATATATATATAATATATATATATATATATATCATACAAATGAATGAGATATATATATATATATATATATATATGATGGAATACTATGCAGCCATCAAAAGAAATGAAATCTTGCCATTTGCGTTGACATGGATGGAACTGGAAGGTATTACGCTTAGCAAAATAAGTCAACCAGAGAAAGACACTATCATATGATCTCCCTGATATGAGGAAATGGAGGTGCAATGTGGGGGGTTTGGGGGACAGGAAAAGAGTAAATGAAACAAGATGGGATCGGGAGGGAGACAAACCATAAGAGACTCTTAATCTCACAAAACAAACTGAGAGTTTTCAGGGGGGTGGGGAGGGTAGGGAGAAGTTGGTGGGGTTATGAACATTGGGGAGGGTATGTGCTGTGGAGAGTGCTGTGAAGTGTGTAAACCTGGCGATTCACAGACCTGTACCCCTGGGGCTAATAATACATTATATGTTAATTTAAAAAAAAAAGAAGAACAAGAAGACTACTATAAATCAAATGCTATGATTTTCAGAAAAGAGTGTGTAATCAGGCATATTTTATTAAAGTAACCAAGTAAAATGATGGTCGAAAATTGGAATAACAGAAAACATAAAAATCAGAGATTTTAAAAAGAGATATGGGACAGTGTAGAGAATATAGTCAATGATATTATAATAGTGTTATATGGTGACAGATTGTGGCTATATTTGTAGTGATCATAGAATAATGTATGGAGATATTGAAAACCTGAAAGCAATGTAACAGTGAATATCATCTATACTCAAATAAAAGAATCGTAAAAATAAAACATTTTAATTTAAAAAGATAAAAAGAGGGGGGTGCCTGGGTGGCTCAGTGGGTTAAGCCACTGCCTTCAGCTCAGGTCATGATCAGGGTCCTGGGATCAAACCCCGCATCGGGCTCCTTGCTCAGCAGGGAGCCTGCTTCTTTCTCTGCCTCTGCCTGCCTCTCTGCCTGCTTGTGATCTCTGTCTGTCTCTCTCTCTCTCTGTCAAATAAATAAAACCTTTAAAAAAAAAAGATAAAAAGAGGGACAAGAATTTGAAAAGTGAATTTCAAAAAGAGTAAAGATGAGGCTAAGACATACTCTGAACCTTGAGGAAAACACCATTTTGAAGATTCTTCCCATTATGAGAAAACTCAAATGAATCAATACCATAAAAGAACCCATTTTAACTGAGAAATGTAATGAATGCTCAAGAAATAATTTTATGTCAGGATAATTCTTCCCTCTGAAACAGCATACAGAAACCAGGGGAAACACCTGGAAGCAAAATAAACTATACTGAAAATAAGAATTAGGAAAAAGATAAATGATGAAAGATAAGAAAATTAGACCTGCGACAGAGACCTAGTGAAGAGAATTTTTAGCTTGTGGTTTAATGTCTTTGAGGATAATCTAGAGTTCATAACTGCCTTAGGCAGGCTGGTTGTAGGCAGTTTAGGCAGACCCCTAAGACAGGCCTACTTTGGGCAGGTGGTGTTGGAGGAGGCCATTGGTCTGGACAAAGACAAATCCAACCATTTGACTAAAGTGTCTGTGAAGATGTTGAAGTCAGATGCAACAGAGAAAGACCTGTCAAAAAAACCTAATCTCAGAAATGGAGATGATGAAGATGATTGGACAGCACAAGGACACCATCAACCTGCTGGGTCCTGCACACAGGACGGTCCTTTGTACACTATCATGGAATATGCCTCCAAAGACAACATACAGGAGTACCTGCAGGCCTAGAGGCCTCCTGACCTGGAGTACTGTTACAATATCAGCCACAATGCAGCAGAGCAACTCTCCTCCAAGGACCTGGTATACTATGCCTACCAGGTAGCCTGAGGCATGGAGTACCTTGCCTCCAAGAAGTGCATACACCAAGACCTGGCCACCAGGGAAGTGCTGGTGACAAAGGACAACATGATGAAGATCTCAGACTTCAGCCTTGCCAGAGATATCACCACATCAGTTATTATAAAAAGACAAGCAACAGTGGACTGCCTGTGAAGTGGATGGACCCTAAGGCCATGTTTGGCCAGATCTACATCCACCAGAGTGACTTCTGGTCTTTTGGGGTGATCCTGTGCAAAATTTTTTCACTCTGGAAGCCTCCCATATCCTGGAGTGCCTGTGGAGGTGGTTTTCAAGCTGCTGAAGGAGTCATTTGATGGATAAGCCAATAAGTGCACCAGAGAGTTATACACAATAATGAGGGGTGGCTGGCATGTGGTACCTTCAAGCTGCTGGTAGAAGACCTGGATCATACTATGACCTTGACCTCCAACCAGGAGTACCCGGACCTGTCCTTGGCCCTGGAACAATACTGTCTATGCTTTCCCAACACCCAAAGCTCCACCTGCTCCTCAGAGAAGAATTCCACCTTCTCTCATGTGCCGTTGCCCAGGGAGGCCTATCTGCCCTGACACCCAGCCCAGCTTGCCAATGATGGACTCAAATGACTAGTATCCCTATTACTCCTGTCCAGATTCTGTCATAAGCTGTAACCCTTACCCCCCACCCTCCTGCAAGACTCACTGCCTTCTCCTTTGTCCCTTTCCTACTGGCAGGAGCCAGCTGCCTACCTGAGGCCTTCACCCCTTGAAGTTTCACCTCTCTTCCCTTTCCTCTTCCTCCTCCTTACAACCTGCTCATGAAAGAAAGGAACAGAGAGGCAGGTACTTGCTCGTGGCTACTTCCTTCCCTCCCATATGTTGGACCAAGACCCCTCCCTGGCATCTGGTACTGCCTGGACGTCGAGGGAGTTGGAGATGAGGCATGCCAGTGAAAGCTGTCAGAGCTTTCCTGTTTGGGTTTTGTCTGCTTAGCATAACATGTAAGACTGAGTTCTGGTGGCAGGGACCTAGTCCTTGGGGCTATAGCACTAGCGAGGGGAGGTCAACTGCTCTGGGCCTTGGCTAAGAGCAACCCCTGCTCCAGAGATATGGTGCCAAGGGCTTATTAATTTTGATACTAATTTGCTTTGCTGACCAAATACCTGGTATCAAAAGATGGGAAGGCAAAGACTGGAAGCAGTGTTGTGACCATGGTGTCCAGCCCCAAACTATGAAGAAAACACAAAGTGTATAAATCTGAGTAAGTATATATTTACACACCTTTTTAAATAGGTTGTTATCAAAGATTTAATCAATGGGTAATATGCTCCTCCTGGCTGGGAAGCATCAGTTGCCATATATTAAAAGCAAAGAAAACTGGTGTCTGGGTGGCTTCCTCCATAAGTGTCCCTTCTTTTCAGGTCATGATCCCAGGGTCCTGGGATGGAGCCCCACATCAGGCTCTCTGCTCAGTGGGAAACCTGCTTCTCCTTTTCCCTCTGCCCTGCTTATAGTTCCTCTTCCCCTCTGTCTTTCAAATAAATAAAATATTTAAAAAAAAACAAGAAGCAAAATGTTTTTAAAAGGTCTTTTTTTTTAAATTTTCTAGGGGTGCCTGGATGACTCAGTTGTTTAAGCAGATGTATGCCTTTGGCTGAGGTCATGATTCCAGGGTACAGGGATCCAGCCCTGCATGGGACTACTTGCACCCCAAGGAGCTTGCTT
The DNA here is from genome assembly GCF_011764305.1 of Mustela putorius furo. Lineage (NCBI taxonomy): Eukaryota > Metazoa > Chordata > Mammalia > Carnivora > Mustelidae > Mustela > Mustela putorius. Next base: position 26,630 of record NW_025421951.1, read on the forward strand.
CTTCCTCTCCCTTTGCACGTGATTCCCCCTGCTTGTGTGCTTCTTCAGTCTCTCTCTCTGTCTCTTGCTGTCAATAAACAAAATAAAATCTTTTACTAAATAAATAAATAAATAAATATATTTCTAAACCTACTTTAATTTTTGTCCCTTAACAAAAATTGCTACTGCTTCATTTAAAAAAAAGAAAAAGATAATTTAGAAAGATGCTTCCAGAGTTAAAAAGCTGTTTTGTTTCTTTGTCAGGATTAAATATAGAAGTGCTTTAAAAAATAAAAGAAAAAATATGCTATATTAACACTAATCACACTATAACTTTGGTGGTTATATCAAGATAATGAAAAGTGATTTTAAAGCAAATTTCATTATCAGACATAAAGATCATGTCAAAATTACAGAAGAGTAAAAGGATGAATTCATCAGGGAGTATAATAACTCTTGACTTTTAATACTTAATAACAGATTTGGGGATATATAGGGAAAAACTAAGAACAAAAATCATAACTTCTACCTTAGAAGAGAAATGGAAAAAAATTTCAACACCCTTATTTTAAGATTATATAGACAAATGGTCATCAAATTGGTAAGATATGTAAGACTTGAACAAAATTATCAACTAACTAGATATGCTTGAGACTACAGAACACTCCCAACAACCGCAGACTGCATATATCTTAAGCCATGATTTTCTTTGCAAAGCTCAACATTGATAATGTTCTAGTCATACATCCGTGTACCAGGAAAGAAGTAGCATATTTCTTGAAAGACACAGCTATCAAAGCTCCATTGAGAAACCGTAAAGATGGAGAAGGGATTTGCAAATTATATATCTGATAATGGACATCTACTCTGATTATTAAAAAAAGAATAAAAATGAAAAACCTTACTAATAACCAAACAGAGTATCCAATTTTACATGTGAAGGAAATAATGGAAGAGACATGTCACCAAAAGGATATGGATGACTTATAAGCACATGACAAATTTCTCAACATTTAGACATTAAAGAAATACAAATTAAAATCATAATGAGACATGTTTACTTATCTATTAGAATGGCTAAAATTATAAAGGCTAATTGTACTTGGTCTGAGATAGATTGAGAAGCAACAAAAAATCTAAACTGTTGTTGGCATATATCATGATACCACCACTTTGAAAAATAGTTTCAAAATGTTTTTAAATGCAAAATATGTTGCAGTTACACAAATAGCCATTTTACTTCTAGGCATTTAACCAAGAGAAACAAACCCTATGTTCATACAAGGACTTGTATATGAATTTCTTAGCAGCTTTATTTTTAAGAATTCAAAACAGTGGAAATGTTCATCAATGTCCATCAATAGAGCAAAGACAAATTATGATCTATTCATTAAAGAGATTACTATTCCACATCAATAGGAACTATTTACAATTGGAGATTCTCAAAGTAATGATGCTGAGAAAAGAAAAGCCAGGCAATGAATAGTATATACTGTGTGATTCCATGACTATAAAAAATCTAGAAAATACAAATTTATATATAGTCACAGTCATCAAATATATTGGTGAGATTTTAGTGCCTTCTTCTGTGCTCCCACAGCTTCCTACACTTGGATCTCTGAGCATTTGTTACACCATGTGAAAATATGAACTCTTTTTCTTTATTCTGTCTTACTAGAATAAGAATCCTTGAAATTTTATGGACATTTGAACTCTCAGTTATTAGCAGAAATTCTATCACACAGTAAGTTTCCAAATATAAAAGCCAGAGTTTTACAATGACTTCTAAGTTTTACATGATCTAGCCACTCATTTAACCTCTGTGACCTCTTTCCCTGCTACTCTTCAGTCCTTCACAGTGGCCTCCTTGCTATTCCTCAGCTATGCCAGGCATAATCCAACCTTATGGCCTTAAAGATAGCCAATTCCTTTCTCACCCTGATCTAATTTTTCTTTTTCCCCATTGTACTCATCATTTTTGAATGCACTATGCAATTTTTATTAAGGTTTATAGCTTTTAATTGTCTCACCCATTAAAATAAAAGTTCTACAAAGCCAAGTATTTCATTTACCAGCGTAGTCTGAAGTAATATCTGCCATATAATAGGTTCAGTAGACAACTGGTAAATTTCAAAATAAATTAATGTTAAGAGTATACTGAATTTCATAAGTCATTTCCATAATTTTTTCCAAAAAATAAACTATGTAAAACATACTTTAAATTTACTTTCAAAATATTTTATAGCATATAATGGACAATATACATAAGCCTTAAAGAAACAATCATATAAATAACCATTTCATACCTACTTAAATATTGCATAATACCACACTCCTAGATCCTCTCTGAACGCTCTAAAATAACCCTTCAAAGGAAATACATTTTTAAAAATAACAGATTTTTTTGCAAATAATTTAATAAAATAAAAGTTTCATTCATCTATGTAGATCATAATAAATGTTTTTAATAAGCATGAAATTATAACTCTGAAGTGTGCTAAAATCAAACCACCTGCTAAGGGTGAGAGAACAAAAATAAACATCATTTTCAAATAAGAGGAATTGATTACCTTTGAATCAAAGCATGTGGATTTGTTCAAACTGGCAATAAAGGAATATGGAAACACAAACCATTGAAAGTCATATTTTAGATTTCTAAGACTTCGAAGTGAAGAGTGTACATTTTTTAAATGCTACATAATGCTTCATAATGACAAGATGACAGGTTGTGACAAATAGCATTTTAAAAGCTCTACTCATAATGGAATGGAAGGTGTCATTTCCCTATAATTTTATATATGTCATTAATTTACTATATTTGGATACAACATATTTCCAAACAGATGTTTATCAAAGACTAAATCATTTTTAATGGAACATAATAATTTGAACCTACATCTATTAATCATTTTTTTCGATCTAACATTTATAGTCTCGCTAAACATTTTATCAGTTGTCGACAAAATTAAAAAAAAATAGGATAAAAAGTCGTGTTTGGAAAAGTAGATTTATTTCAAATTTGCATTTAAATGAAAATATGTGCTGATATTTTTAAAACTTTAAATGTAATTTTATATATATCTGACCTATCAGATGATATAAAATTTTTGGAGAAAATATGACATATTTTTTGTTCTTGGTTGAAGGTATTAATAAAGAGCAACTGTTTGTATTATTTGTATTGTGATATCTTAGTTAATAAACATGAATAACTGGTATAAAATATGTTTTTTTAAAAATTTTATTTATTTACTTGACAGAGATCACAGGAAGGCAGAGAGGCAGCCAGAGAGGAAGGAATGGAAGCAGGTTCCATGCTGAGAAGAGAGCCCACTGTGGAACTCAATCCCAGGAACCTGGAATCATGCCCTAGCCGAAAGCAGAGATTTTAACCCACTGAGCCACTCAGGCGCCCTAAAATATGTTTTATTTTTCATATAGAATTATAGTTCTTGCCAAAATATGGAACTAGCTGGAACTGAATGCCTCCTTCAAAGTCAGCTCTGGAGAAATTATGCAAGTGTAATATGGAACTATTTCAGATATTAACCAAAAACAAAGAAATGATGAGAAATTCCTTAAAAGACTCAAAGGTGCTCTTGACTGGTATGTTTCAAGCTCTATTCCTGGTTTGAAGACAGGTTTTAACAGGCCTGTCACTGTAGAAATCAGCTGGATGTTTAGAGGCTATCAGAACTGTACAAAAACCTTGAAGGGGTAAAGACTTGAAAATTCTTTAGAGAGATTAGCTCCCTAAGGCATTATTCCTCCACACATTTTCCTCCAATCAATTAAGACTGATGGATGAGGGGCACCTGGGTGGCTCTCTCATCACGTGGGTGGTGGGTTAAGCCTCTGCCTTCATCTCAAGTCATGGTCTCTGGGTCCTGGGTTCCAGCCCCACATCGGGCTCTGCTCAAAAGGAAGCCTGCTTCCCTCCCTGCTTACCTGCCTCTCTGCTTACTTGTGATCTCTCTCTCTCTCTCTCTCTTTCTCTCTTTCTCTGTCCAATAAATAAATAAAATCTTTAAAAAAAGGCTGATGGATGATAAATTATGAAAACTGCTCCCTCCAAATGATGCTTCTTCATAAGGATTTAAGAATTTAAAATTGTAAGAATTTAAAATTGAAACTTGATCGTAGGATTTATCTTATAGAATAACATCAAGTGAAGGCAGTTATTATTAGTTCTGAAGTATTTGTGATTCTGAATTCTTGGCCTCATTAGTAAATTTATTTTTAAATTCTCACATGGAGTGGTGATTGGCCTTCAGTCTTACATTGATGTACATCATTGGGTCAAATGAGATGTGTGTGCCCAGAACTATAAATAATCTTCTTTGTATTTCACTGGAGAGGGCATTTCTGAGTTTTGTTCAATTGAATTTGGACAGATGTTTTAATAGTCACTTCTAGAGTTGGCCCTGGAGAATATCTTCCTTTTTTTCTCTTCCCGATTCTCTGAAAAACCTGACTAAATCACATTATCACAGTGATATCACACTTCAAGTTTTTCCAAACAGTATAGCTGCAAAATAGAAGGAAGATACTCAGAATGTAATACTATTGTGAATGATTGAGAAAGAAAACATTATTATAATTAAGCTACCAGGTTTCAATGTATTTTATTGTTGCTTAGAAAATCCAAGCATACCCAGACTTTACAGAAATTTGATGATCCTAAGAGGAACTGAACTCATGGACCAAAATAACTATGCACATAAAAAGTACTATTACTTACCTAAAAAAGATGATGTGGTTAACTTTATATGGCAATCCAAGTGTTATTGGAACAGGAATTAAAAAAATAGCTTAGGGGCGCCTAGGTGGAGCAGTGGATTAAGCCACTGCCTTCAGCTCAGGTCATGATCTCAGGGTCCTGGGATCAAGTCCTGAATCAGGCTCTCTGCTCAGAAGGGAGTCTGCCTCCCTCTCTCTCTCTCTCTCTCTCTCTCTCTCTGCCTGCCCTCCGTCTACTTGTGATCTCTCTCTGTCAAATAAATAAAGAAAGAAAATCTTAAAAAAAAATAATGACTGTACTTTTAAAAAATAGCTTAAAAGGGGCGCCTGGGTGGCTCAGTGGGTTAAGCCGCTGCCTTCGGTTCAGGTCATGATCTCAGGGTCCTGGGATCAAGCCCCACATCGGGCTTCCTGCTCAGCAGGTAGCCTGCTTCCCTTCCTCTCTCTCTGCCCGCCTCTCTGCCTACTTGTGATCTCTCACTGTCAAATAAATAAATAAAATATTTTTAAAAATAGCTTAAAAGTATATGATAAAATAATGATATACATATACAAAGAAAAGATACTATACTGTGAATATAAATTAAGTGAAAATTGTTGAAATAAAGAATACAATAAATGGAGACTAAGATAAATATAGCTGTAAAATGAATAAATGAGTTGGGAAAAACAAACAAACAAGCAAATTAATGACTTCTGCCCAAATGCAGCAGAAGAGAAAAAAAAATAAAGAAAATATTTAAATAAGTACTGAGATAAATTTTGGAGAATTAAAGAAAGATAAAAGATACCAGAATTAAAATGATGCCAAACATGAGAAATCAGAAACAAAACAAAACAAAAAATACACACAAAAAATACCACTCATGTACATTATGGTGATTTTTAAGAATATCAAAAACAGAGAAGAGCATAAATGATGCCCAAGAGAAGAACAGATCACCTAAAATGTACAAGAATAATACTGACAGCAGAATTCTCAATAGTAATAGCATATAAAGGAGAGAGCTGGGTGTTTGTATAGATGGAAAAGATATTTGAAACTAGATATTATACATTAAGCCAAATTATTGATTAAATTTGAGAGCACAGTAAAAATACAGTGAAGTATGTTAGGTCTTAGAACATTTATCACACAGAGACACACATTTTAGAAAACTTCCTTGGAGGACAGCTCAGGTTAGATAGAGAAAACAGAATTATGTACTCAAAGGCACGTTTTGAAGGAAGGGATTGAATATAGTCTGCACTGCAAATATTCTTTAATCATATGTTCTGAATTTCCTAAATTTAAGAAGTATTTGTTCAAATATTTATCTTTAAATAAACCCTAGGAGACTTTTTTTTGGATTCTGCAAAATCAGTCCATTTGGATACAAATCTTTTTGCCACTGATGGAAATTTTGATAGCCCTTAATTGTGGAATGCCTAATGTATTGTTACAGCAATTGTGATTTGCCAATACATGGGTGATGTGTGTGTGTTGTCTGTGTTTATTTTTATTTTTGTATGTTTTACTCTTCTATGAGATTTTTAAGTAGACATAATTTTAATAAATTATGATTTGTTGAAATTTATCTGAGGTTATGTATAATAAAATGAAATTTGTGTGAACTAAAGAAGTGCATCTCTATTTTTTTGTTTCAAGAGTAGACTGGTCTTTAAAAATTGTCCAAAGAAGTACATTATATTCATTATTAAATTTGATACTATACAATAAAGTATTTGTGGTCCTATGGAACCATATCAAATTCTACTATTAATTCATATTAATAATTACCATAAGAGGAAAAAGGGATATTTTTCAAAATGAAAATTAGCATACTTTTTAGAATATGATATAGTGTTATAAACTGAACAGAGGGAACAAATGTCAAAGTTTAACACAATTTACAGAATGTTTTAACATAAATGGAAATTTAAATCTGACCAAATTTCACAGTTTTAAGTAAAATGATAGCACTTTATATCCTTGAAAAGTGGTAAGTGACCCAAAACATTGCTTAGAAAAACAAATTTAACACTACACTAGTCTGAGATGGTTAAGTTATGGTACAGCTTGCCATTGTGTATCATCAAATGGTATATTTTTTTCTTTTGGTCTTGTCATTATATTTTATTTTACCCATTCTGGTAAGTGTATAGTGAAATCCAGTGTCATTTTAATTGCATTTCCTTGATGTCTAATTATGTCAAAATATGTTATTTTGATGTTTAATATTCTGAGCTTTCTCAGTACAAGACCCTGAACTCACTTAGGAAAATTACAGTTGCAGATGCACTCATAGACCAACTCTTATTTAGAAATAAGCAGAAACATTACTACCCATTCCAACAAAAAATAGATTTGTTATGCAGTAGGGATTTTATAAATTACCTGACACAACTTATATAGTAAGATGAAATGGGACAGGCGGCTTCTTGCAGCTATATACAACATCATTTTAATTTCAATTTTCAGTATAATTTTTCCAAGGTATACACAGAATATATATTTAATGTAAATTGTGAACACTTTAGACTCTGTATTTGGAAATAAATCAATTTTAAGATTATAACAATCAAATTTAACGGAAGTTTATTTTAAATTAGTTAGCTTTCTCTGCATTGCCAGACAGAATAATCAAGAATTGGTAAGAAAAAAATAATCTCTGTAAAATTACCGGGGGTGCATTATAAAGTGTTCGATAACCGATCAAACTCACAATTTGGATTGAATGGCAAGTGAGTTTTAAAATCTGGAACTCATTGTCAAATTTTTTTCTTCATTGTGTCTTAATAAATTACTGTGTCCATTTGCATGGAAGTGAAGAAAAGTGCATGACATTTCATCTCAACACTAACACTTTTAACTGGCAGCTCTGAATGTACTTTACAGCATTGTAACAAAGTAAAGATCAATGATGTTTCATGAAATATTTGTTATAATTCTCAAGGAGATAGGGAGTTTGTGCAAAAATGCAAATCACTTTGCGACTAAACACATTGTTTATTTCAGCTAATTTTAAGAAAATATGCTAAGACTCTCTCAAAAAAGGAAGCAATGATTTAGGTTTTCCTTCAAACTCCTTATCTAATCCTGAACCAACAGCACATAGTTCAAAGAGCAACTAATTTGAGCAGCTCCAATTTACACGTTTCCTAACAATGCTTAATTTAGTGGAATTTCTGTCCAATTATGTTAATTTGATGTAGTGAAAAACAAACATTCAAAAAGATCATCCTTAATTTTTATAGATTGCCAAACTCTGCATTTTCTGAATGACGCCCAGAAACGTATTTTCAAAAACAAACAAACAATGCCAGAACCACTATTAGGTCATCTCTAGGCAGAAAGGGACTCAGAGCCTACATTACTCTCTCCCTGAAAGTATACTGTAGGCACTGAAACTACTACCCTGAGTCTGTGCTACCAAATTCCTTAAGTTAGAAAGTTTTAAAACCCGTCTGTGTGGGAGTATTTCATTTACAGATAGATTGTGCTAAAATGGTATATCCATTCCTCCTAGGAAACAGAAATTATAGAAAGGTAGTGCTTTTCAGATCTGACATCTTTGAGTCATTGCAGTTTCAGTATAAATGCAATAGGAAAAGTGACATTCATGTTTATGATATTTTCTATAAATAAATTAGAATGTACTGGAGGCCTGATATAAAGTGGGGTGCCTAAACTTCAGTAAGATCTTGTTTTCAATTCAAAATAAATTTTATTTTTTATTTTTTTTATAATGTCCCTCAATTTCAGATAAGCACCCCCCTAAGTTCCACTCCATTTTTTTAAAGATTTTATTCAACAGATAGAGATCACAAGTAGGCAGAGAGGCAGGCAGAGAGGGAAGAGGAAGCAGGCTCCCTGCTAGGCAGAGAGCCTGATGCGGGGCTCAATCTCAGGACCCTGGGATCATGACCTGAGCCAAAGGCAGAGGCTTTAACCCACTGAGCCACCCAGGCGCCCCCAAAATAAATTTTAAATTGAATTATGCACCTCTAAGTTCAGAGACAATAAACATCAACCAACACAATTCGTAAGTTCTATTTCTTGAAATTTTGGGAACATGGATAGTCTCATCTCCTGGAAGAACAACAGCTAAAATTTGTGGTCATGGATTCTTGCTAAAATATCACTTTCCCAAAGAAGATTAATGTTATGAATTTTCATTGATTGTTATTGATCATGAAGAATATAACAACCACGATAAAAATAGTAGGAAAAACATGATATCTCATCTGTAAGGGCATGTGGAAAGTAGGAAATGCTAATAAAAATAACTACCATTATTTCATAAGTTAACATAATATAACAGAACAAAAATATTTCATAACAATATTTTGTAGGCTCATTCTGATAACTCTTTTCTACATTCAAATTTAAAGTTTGTGGCATGTGATATATATTACACAAAAAACATCCCAAGGAATTCGTTAATAAAAAAAACTCTTAATAAAGGACAAATCCAAAGGAATTTCTTTTCTAATTTAATTAACAAAATATGAATCGACTTACCTATTTCATCACAGTGTATCAGGCACCAGTAATATTTTTTAATCGTCATACCTGATGCAATAGTTACCATCTTTCAGACATACTGATCACGAACAAGCAAATAAACAAGAGCACTGTAGCTTAAGATCTACCTGCATAAATATAGGACTACTTCAGACAATCTCTTAACCACAACATAGCAATGAATAGAAATCATACATGCTCTGTAATGGACATACAGATGAGATAGAAGGGGATGGGTGTTAATATATGCAGAATCTTTATTAATTACATTGTAAAACATAATATGGAAAAACAGAATACAATTTTAGAAATACCCAGGTCACCATCATTGTTTTATTTTTATATGTGTAGATAAGCAGTTTAATAAACAATCCATGACTATTCAACTTCTTATATTTTGAAAATTTTAGCAAAAGTAACAAACCTAGCAACTAGAAAATTGTATCTATCTGCAAAGTACATCTTTGCCAGCATGGTAGAGGAAAAGCAAAACAAAATAAGTAAGAAAAGTTTAACATTTCACAAGAGTTTTACTTTTATTTTTTTATTTATTATTTTTTATTTTTCATTTATTATTTACTTCTATTTTCTACTTTATTTTAATGAAAATGTCATGACCATAACATAAGAGCAGAATTAAACCAACATGAGAAATTATTTTTTCATAAGTTATAATAAACTAGCTTGGTGATTAATTCAAAAATTATATTACAAACTTCAGTGTTCTTGCAGTAAGTATCACTGCATAAACAAATGAGTCAGGAGTCATAAACTAATGATGAATCTAAATGTTATTTAGAGAGACATTCTGTTCTTAATATATTTCAAATATTCTACACAAGGCAAAGTGGATCCAAGTAATCTGTAGGCAAAATAAGATTTTAGAGAAGTATATATTTCCAACAGCATTTATAAAATATTACCTTTATGTAAGGCATCATCCTGGACTTTGTGGAAAACACACAAAGGAGTAAGAAGTGGCCCTTCAAGAAACATATACAATATCAAGGTTTAACATGAAGCAGCATGTCTTCTCTAAGTAAAAAAAAACATTGTACCAACTGACTTTACTGAAACTTTATATTTATTGCTCTCGTTTTAGGTCATAGTGTCCTTCTGCATGCAGGCTGCTATAACGGACATGATATAGACGGAATAGCTTTTAAAGAACAGGAATTTATTTCTCACAGTTCTAGAACTGAGATGTTCAAGATTAAGGAATGGGCAGATCCAGGGAGAGCCCACTTCCTCATAGATGGCTATCTTCTCACTGTAAATGTACATGATGAATGAATCAAGAGAAGTCTCTGGGGTCTCCTTTAAAAGGACTGTAATCCCACTTATGACCTAATCACCTCCCAAAGGCCCCTATGTTTTAATACTATCAGTTCCAGAGTTAGATTTCATAATATGATTTTGGGAGACATAAACATTCACACCATAGTATATATAAACAAAAAAAAAGACACAAAAACAACAAACAACAAAAATTATTTTAACTACCTATTATTTTCAACTACATAAAATTTTAATTTGTTTCTATATAATATTAAATAACTCATTTGAGTGATTCACTTATGTCCAATGCATCTGAGTGCAATTAAATTTGCTTACCCAACATATCCAGCAGCATATTTCTTCAGACTATCCCATTCCCCATCTTACAGGATTTACCACAATTAGAAGACAGGGGATAGAGGATAGATAGATAAATGTATACATAAACACACTTGTACATACACATATGCATATTTTTTCCTGTTAATGATACTCATGCAAATAAAATTTAAGCTCAAGGAACCTGTCTTGTGTGTTACTTAATATCCGGTTTTTTGTCAACATCCAAAAACAAATAATCCAAAAAAAACATGGATAGAAGACATGAACAAGTGTTTCCCCAAAGACCTCATTCAAATGTTCAGTAGATACATGAAAAGATGTCCATCATCATGTATCCTCAGGAAATTGCAAAGCAAAACTAGAAAGCGATACCACCTCACACCTGTCAGAATGGCTAAAATCAACACTACAAGAAACAAAAGGTGTTGGAGAGGATGTGAAAAAGTAACACTTGGGGGGGATGCCTGGGTGGCTCAGTGGGGAAGCCTCTGCCTTCAGCTCAGGTCATGATCTCAGGGTCCTGGGATTAAGTCCCACATTGGGCGCTCTGCCAGGCATGGGGCCTGCTCCCTCCTCTCTCTCTCTACTTGTGATCTCTCTCTGTCAAATGAATAAAATCTTTAAAAAAAAAGAAAAAGTAACAGTTCTGAACTGTTGGTGGTGATGCAAACTGATACAGCCATATTTGAAAACAGTATGGAATTTCCATAAAATTTAAAAATAGAAGACCTTTGTGATCCAACAATCCTGGTGGTGTGTATTTACCCAATGAATATAAGAAAACTTATTCAAAGGGATGCTAGCACCCCTATGTTTATAGCAGCATTATTTATAAAGCTAAGATATGGAAAGAGCCCAAGTATCCATCAATTGATGAATAAATAAATTATAAGTGGTATGTATATACAATGGAATATTATTCTGCCATAAAAAAAGACTGAAATCTTGCCATTTTCAATAACATGGATGGAACTAGACATTATAATGCTTAAAGTGAAATAAGTCAGTCAAAGACAAATACCTTTACTCATATATGGAATAAAAGAAACAAAACAAACAAGCAAAGGGGAAAATAATAAGACATATTAAGAGAAACAAAGCAAGAAACAGACATTTCATTACAGAGAACAAACTGATGGTTACTTGAGGGCATCTGAAAGGAGTGATGGATTAAATAAGTGATGGGGGTTAATTAGAACACTTGTCATGATGAGCACTGAGTGCTATATGTTATAATGTACACATGAAATTAATTCAACCATATATGTTAACTAAATGGATTTCAAATGAAAACTTTTTTAAAATCCCAGTTTTTAGCTCACATACTGGCTTACAAAAGGGATTTAGTCAGGAATTTGGAGATTAGTTAATGAACAAATAAGGGGTGAACAGGCACTTGTTAGATAAAATTACTATCCTTTCTGGCATGATCTTATACCTTTTATCTAGAATTATTTTTAGCACTTTCGACTCTTCCTATTTTATTTTGAGTCATTAAACAAAAATTTCCTCAAAGGACCTTAGACTCCATCCAATTTGAGCAACAGTGTGAGAGAGGAAATGGTGTTCAGGTGGAAAAAAAAAAAGATGAAACTACTTTTGTTTACTAGTGAATGCATAGTTCTTCCACAGAAGAAGTTCTAAATGGTCATGGCTCCAGCTTTATATGTGTTCAGTCATATGTTCAGAAGTAGGTAACACTATCAAAAAATATAAAGCATCTGAGATTATTTTCCCTTATTTGAAAGCTGGTGTATGAGTCTGCCGTGGTTTCTTGGGTGTTGATAGAAGACGCAGACTCATGGTTCAGAAATAATATAGCTTATTATTCACAGCAATAGAGGTAGCCAGAATATTAACAGTATTTGTGTGTGTGTGTGTGTGTGTGTGTGTTTGTGTGTGTGTTTGTGTGTGTGTGTGTGTGTGAGTTATATATCAGTTCTGAGCCTCAGTTCCCACAAGAAGAATCAAAACAGAGGCAGATAATATTTGCAAACACAACAGGTTAAGTTAAAAAAAAGATACTATTTCTGTCTTCCAAGTCTATTCAATACAACCATCTTCAAAGGATGGTCTAGAACAAATAATAAATGCAGAAATGTAAGCAACCAATTGAAAAGTGTCTCCCAAGAAACACACTTTGAGAGTCTTCATTTGATAAAAATACTATAGGATATTACATGGATCAGGTGCATTGAATACTGGAAGGTTAAAATTACAAGGGACCAAATATGTTTAAGCAGTTCTGGCATCCAGTAGAGTTCAAATAGGTTTTATAAGATTGAGGAAAGAAGCCATCAAAACCTGGGCCCAGGGGCGCCTGGGTAGCTCAGTGGGTTAAGCCTCTGCCTTCAACTCAGGCCATGATCTCAGGGTCCTGGGATCGAGCTCTGCATCAGGCTCTCTGTTCAGCAGGGAGCCTGCTTCCCCCTCTCTCTCTGCCTCTCTGCCTACTTGTGGTCTCTGTCTGCCAAATAAATAAATAAAATCTTAAAACAAAACAAAACAAAACAAAAAACCTGGGCCCAATTTTCCCAAAAGTATGATTCTGAATCTAGTCTCTATGATGTTATCCCTTGAAGACCATGACTCTAATTGAGTTGAATTAGTTTACTAAAGAGCATACCCCCATTTGTTGTAGGAGATGAACAATATGCAAGAGGCAAAATGCCACATGGAAGCCACCTGGTCTTCAGTGGAATATAGAATCAGTTCCTTTGGGATGAATTTGTTCCACATTTGACTTCCCAGTTAAGGGAAAATAAGAGTGCCTTCTAATAGATTTTAAATAGGAAATGACAACGGAAGCTTATACAAGATTATAAAATGGGAAATTTCATTTAGATAAGCAATAATTTCAAAGTCATCTTCTTAATATTACAGACTCTTAACATAATCACAATTTTATTTTGGTATTATGTGGTAATTTCAAATATAGTAAATATAAAGAATTTACCTCTGTAATTATAGCGAGTCTGGTCGTAGTTTAATGGCAACAAAACTTCAATATAGAAGTATGGTCTACCAATTATTAATACATTTGGAAATGGTGTGTCATCTTCACTCCTCTTGTCTCACTAAAACAGTGAGCCAAATAAAATAGGTCCAAGCTGTTTACTATGGTCAAAATGGGTTGCTTTTGCACTTGGTAAAGAAGCAGTCATATTTTGGAAGAAGAAACTGAGGCTATTAATATTTTCAACTTATTTTCAGAAAAGGAAAGAAAGGATAATCTAAGCTAAAGCCAAAATCTTACACAAGGTGGCAGGAGAATGATCTTTTCCCAGATAAAGGGTTTTTCAACTTAGCCACGTTAGGAGGAAGAAGAGATGAGACATTGTGGACTTGAATAACGTTTGTACACTGTTCAAAAAGTTTTCAAAATAATGTGTATTATTTTTCTTCTTTTAGTTGAGACCAAAAAAACAAACAAAAAAAAAACCACTAATGAGCTTACTCTTAAAAGGAGGTAAACAAGAAACTAGCAAAGATTGAGTGTTAGGTATTGTCCCCCTCCTTTTTTTTAAAAAAAATTATGTTATATTAGTTACCATACAATACATCATTAGTTTTTGAAGTCGTGTTCCATGATTCATTGTTTGTGTAAAACACCCAGTGCCCCATGCAATATGTGCCCTCCTTAATACCCATCACCAGGCTCACCCATTCCCACATCCTTCTCATCTTTTAAACCCTCAGTTTGTTTCTTGGAGTCCATAGTTTTTCATGTTTCATTTCCCCCTCCAATCCCCCCACTTCATTTTTCCTTTCCTTCTCCTAATGTCCTCCATGCTATTCCTTAGGTTCCACAAATAAGTGAAACCATATGATGATTGACTTTCTCTGCTTGACTTATTTCACTTAACATAATCTCCTCCAGTCCCATCCATGTTGATGCAAAAGTTGGGTATTCATCCTTTCTGATGGCTGAGTGATATTCCATTGTATCCATCGATCACATCTTCTTTATCCGTTTGTCTGTTGAAGGAGATCTTGGCTCATTCAACAGAATGGCTATTGTGGACATTGCTGCTATGAACACTGGGGTGCATATGGCCCTTCTTTCCAGTAAAATAGAGCTAGCCTATGACCCAGCGATTGCGCTACTGAGTATTGACCTCAAAGATACAGATGTAGTGAAAAGAATTAGGTATTGTTAAAGCACAAATGCACGGGATAGAAGTTATGGTACAGAAGAGGGAAGGGCAACCATATGGCAGAGAAGAATAAAGTAGCTCAGGAAGAAATTAGTCATATCCAGATATTGTAAGGCATGTGGGGTTGGCAGGGAGAGCATGAGAAATCATGAGAGAAGAGAGAGAAAATGGACCAGGCAGGAGAGGTTTATAACATTTTAACATCTAAGGTAAGCATATGCAAAGCAGAATAGGGAAAGAAATAAAAGTTTTTATAAGACTCAATACATAAGGAATAACGTGGAGGACACTGGGAGATGGAGAGAAGTGTGCTGGGGGATATCAGAGTGAGAGACAAACCATGAGAGACTGTGGACTCTGAGAAAGAAACTGAGGGTTTTGAAGAGGAGGGTGGCAGGTGGTTGGGTGAGCCCATGGTGGGTATTAAGGAGGGAATTTATTGCATGAAGCACTGGGTTTGGTGCATAAACAATGAATTTTGTATCACTGAAAATAAATTAAAAGAAAAAAAAAGACTGATTACAGACAAGGACCTCAGTGTAACACAGATATGGAACTCACTGTAATACCAGCCACTTCCCACCGACACACACAGACTATGATAATAATAAATAATAATGCAATTAAGAAAATTGCCTGCCAAATAATTTTTCCTCTTTTTTATTTTTATGATTATTACTTTTATTTTATCTTTAAAGTTTTTATTTAAATTCCAGTTAGTTAAAATAAGGTTAATATTAGTTTCAGATGTACAATATAGTGATCAACACTGCCATACAATGGCTTAAATTAAAAAATGAAAAAAAAAATTTTTAAGGATTTTATTTTTAAAAACCTCTACACCCAAGGTGGATTTCAAACGTGCAACCCCAAGATCAAGAGTTACATATTTTACTGACTGATCCAGCCAGGCACCCCAACAAATAAAAATTTTATAAAATTGTTGAGTTTGTGGGAGTCTCATTTGCTCAGTCAGTTAAGTGTCTGCCTTTGGCTCAGATCATGATCTCAAGAGTCCTGAGATCGAGCCCCATATTGCTCATGCTCTCTCTCTCTCTCTCTGGCTTTTGCTCTCAAATAAATAAAGAAAATATTTTTTTAAAAAATTGTTGAGCTTGTTTAACTAGTTTTAAACTTGTAGACAGAGATGAAGATAAAGTATGATGTCATGGCAGGGAAAAATACAACTTACACATTTTAAAAATAAAATGTGCAATGCAAGTTACATCACTTCTTTTATCACCACACTGGGACTTTCCCTACTGAGTTGTTGTAATGTAAGGACCTATTGTATATTTTCATATTTTAGCAAGAGGCTTTCATTGAGGTTAACCCTTAAACTGTCCTTGCTCCCCTTCCCCCAGGGGATTCACTTAAAAACAAGTCCTGGAAATCAGCTCCAGGTAACAAAGCCCATATACAAGGGTGGGTCAGGCCAGGTGGAGACAGCAATCAGCCGGGGGGGGGGGGGGGGGGGGGGGGGGGTGTTTGCATATTGTCTCCCTAGATACTAAGGAGTATGCCCCACTCCTCTGCCATTTGGGAACCTTTTTGGCAACAATCCTAATCAAGGTGTAATAGTCTGGGTCAAATGTCTATACTAGGGTAAATTGAACCTCAACTGGTCACCTAGCCTCACTGTGAAGTTTCCTGTGTGTGTTAAAATCTCATTAGTCACCTGTGCATGGCCAGGCCTGACTGCATGGCCTTTGCCCTTAAAAGCTAGACTGTGAAACAGCAAAGGGTTGCCTTCTCTCATAAGAGGTGTGGCCCCGAACATTCGGTTAGATTCTTGATGCTTGGCATGAAATAAAGCTTTGCTTGACCTTGCTTTACGTCAGTCTCGCTCCTTTAATCATAGACCCATTATTGGGGCATAACAGTATTAATCTTATAGTTATAAGTTCACAATGCATCCATCATCCATTCTACCCCTTAACATTCCCCTCTGGACAGACCCATGATCTAGAATAAGCCTTATTTTATAGTGCCTTGTAGGAGATTTTTGCTGCTGCCTAAATTGCCTACTTTCCTCTCACCATTACCACGGAAATTGGGTCCACTGAAACAAAGGGGTAGTGTAAGAAATTAACAACTTCCATAAATCTCTTTAAATAATAAAGTATAAGATAGTGATACCTTTTTTTTTCTGCCACATAACCAATTCTTGCAAGAATAAGGTCATATAAGAGAATTTACAACACATGCTAGCATTATCCTACTGGACCCAGATCATTTGTATGTTTCTCTGTCTCTGAGAAATGTAGTTATTTACATGACTGAAACCTACAAATTGTTTGATAGGACTACTAATATCACCTACATTATTTTAAAGCCTGTTTAAGGCTTCTGAAATACATAGGTTTTGTAAACACTTATTAAGCATCTTGTATATATCAAACACTTTAAAAATCTCTGCCTTAAAAAAAAAAAACAAAAAACTCTACCTCAATGGAACTTTGAGTCTGAAAAAGATACAGGCAATATACAAGGCAACAGATAGAATAATTACATATTTGATTATATACTCTGAGGATGTAACATTAAATTGATATGAAAATGATGAGAAGGATCTGGATTTCTTGTCAAAATGTTTTGCCTTAAAAAGAAATTGATATTTAGGGAAAGTTATTACTGAAAGAGGTCCTGTGTCAACCAAAAATGTTAAACCATGATCTGACTAAATTTTCTACTTGTGATCATTGCTTTGTTTAGCTGTCTTATATTAAGACTGAATTTAGTAATTCAGTCTCAGTTTTCAGTAAGTCTTTTTTTTAAAGATTTTATTTATTTATTAGAGAGAGAGAGGGAGGGGCAGAGGGAGAGGAAGAACCAGACTCCTTGCTGAGCAGGCAGTTGATGCAGGACTGGATCCTAGTACCCTGGCATCATGACCTAAGCTGAAGGAAGACACTTAACCAACTGAGCCACCCAGGCACTCTAGAATGTAAACTTCTTAAAGGTAAAAAAGTTTATTCTTCTAGTAGTTCCACAGACATTTCTAACATCCATAAGGAAGCATGTACTGATGTAAAATGCCAGCAAATAGAATTATTTATTTATTTATTTATTTATTTATTTTTAAAGATTTTATTTATTTATTTGAGAGAGAGATCACAAGAAGGCAGAGAGGCAGGCAGAGAGAGGGAGGAGGAAACAGGCTCCCTGCTGAGCAGAGAGCCCGATGCGGGACTCGATCCCAGGACCCTGAGATCATGACCTGAGCCAAAGGCAGCGGCTTAACCCACTGAGCCACTCAGGCGCCCTCAAATTATTTAAAAAAGAAAGAAAGAAAGAAAAGATATATCTGGATAAAGAGAAAAACAGAAAATCTAATAATACATTGAATTATTAGAGCAAAGAGTGGAGGAAGAGAAAATAAATATGAAATAGAGATTTCCACTAAAATAAAAAAAATTGAATAAGGCAGGAGATTTAGAAAATTATTATGACAGACTTGAGAAAAAAATAAAATAGGGATTTTTAGAAAATGGCAATGAATGAAAAGGTAAATTGTTCCTACCTCCATAATATTAGCTGTTTGTTGTTGTTGTTGCTAATTTACCTATTTAAGCTAATAAACAAAGAAAGGTTTCATTTAGGGATAAGGTTTCTATATATATATATATATTTTTTTTTCATTTAGGGATAAGATATATATATATACATATATATATGTATATATATATATCTTAATTTTAATTGTTAGAAAATGTGTCACAGAAAGTGTTTAAACTTTAAGATACAGATGCAACATGTAACGAACTACATTGTTTGAACGTCTAATTTGTAAATGCTGTTAGAGGAAACTTGGAGGAAATGTCCTTATGTGGTTGTGTTTCTGGAACTAAGTATATTTATTAATAAGGAATAGTTTAAAATTATGAAATGATGAGGAGTGGACAATTTTCCTAATCCTATCAGCTCTTTGCAGCTCTTTTATTAGCTTTATTTATCTAATTAAATTTTATATTAATGTGCTTTTGACTTTTGGCCTTTCTCTTCCTTCTGTTCTTTTTTTTCCCCCTAAATTACATGTTTCTGTTTAACAGCTACTATCAATTCTTTGATATGAATTCTCAACATCAATTTACTAACTCCAGAGATGAAGCAGCATCAATATTTAGAAGCGAAGAATACAAAGCCTTGGGCATCTGGATGGCTCAGTCAGTTAAGCATCTGCCTTCGACTCAGGTGGTGATCCCAGGGTCGTGGGATGGAACCCCAGGTTGAACTTTCTGCTCAGCTGGGAGCCTACTTCTCCCTCTCCCTCTGCCTGCAGCTCCCTTTGCTTGCGTTCTCCCTCTCTTTGTCAACTAAATAAAATAAAATAAAATAATGTAAATAATACATTTATTTATTTATTAAAATGCAATTATTACACAGTACATAATGTATTGCATAATTATAATAATGATTAAATAATTTATTAAATAGTTATATTAAATATATCAATTTAATTAAATAAATATTTTTTAGAATTTAAAATATTTAAAATTTAGATTATTAAATATTAAATCATTAATTTAATAAATAAATATCTAAACATAATAAAATAAAATAATTTATTTATTAAAATGAATAAAGTAATGTTGTCATTATATGAGCATGTATTTTTAAATAGTCTAAAAAAAAAAATCTAATAAAGTCTAAATACATTGAGTTCAGATATTTATACAAGTTAACCCAGACACTCAACCCACAGACAGTTTCCAAACATTTGTTTTTATCTACTACTCAAAATATGATTGTAATGTATTTATTTATAACTTTGACATAGCAAGGAAACTTGGAGGAAAAGGAGACATTTGCTTTTAATACTTGAAAATTATTTTGTTGATTTAAAAAAAAATAAAAACCTTAACACATGAGCATTTCTTCTTAAATAACACTGTGAAGTTTCTGAGTCGCATTCTATTAAAAGTGCTGATAAAATGGCCTCAGTTACTCATTTAAATTATCAGCTGAATGGGTAACAAATGAAGTAGAGAGCTTTTTAATTATTTATGAATGTATTGCTTGTGGATGGAGTGCCACATAGAGTTACCTCTCTTTTTGGCTTTGTTTTGTGAGCAGCAGTGGAATCTATGAATGAGATTAAATATAAGGACATTCACAGAAATTCTTAATGAACTTCTGGGGAAGGGCAATAAGTGCAAGGAAAAACTGCAGCAAGACTAGTTACAAATTTCAAGTGGTCATCGCTTAATTATAGAAGCTTTTAAGTTCAAGTAATATATCTTTTTTATGAGCCTATCATATTGTATTAATTACCACAAACTGCACTCTTGAACACTTAATCTTTTCACATATTTCTTATTCTTAGTACTTAAAATTACCCTTATGATTGATAAGTAAATGGATTTTACTGACAATGCATTTATTTACATAAATAAATAATGCTGTTTATATATATAAAAACAATTGAGTATGTGTATGAGTTCAATGAATTTTTTTTTTCAAATTAACATCTTAATTCTACCACATTGGTTACAAAGAGATAGAGACTTTATAGATTCATCAAAATTTTTTTTTTTTAAGATTTTATTTATTTATTTGACAGAGAGAAATCACAAGTAGATGGAGAGACAGGCAGAGAGAGAGAGAGGGAAGCAGGCTCTCTGCCGAGCAGAGAGCCTGATGCGGGACCCGATCCCAGGACCCTGAGATCATGACCTGAGCCGAAGGCAGCGGCTTAAACCACTGAGCCACCCAGGCGCCCCCATCAAATATTTTATTCTCAAATTTATATCTCCTTTGTGAAGTAAATGAAACTGTATATATTAAATATAATCCTATCACATGTAACAGTTACTAGTGCATCCCAGGACATACATAGGTCAGGTCCTACTCAGGGCATCACAGATAACTGGATTTAACTTTCTATCCTAGGAGTCTTCTGTATATTTCTGTGGCTTTTATACTACAATCAGGAGGAAGAATTCTTTTGCTAAATGCTTCCAAATGACTATGTGAGTAGATTATTTGTAGACCAGTGATATAATATTATAGTTTAATATGTAAAGCATGATAAAATAAAATGCTATTGCCATATTTAATTTGTTCAGTAAATCATTCATTTAGTTATCAAGCATTCATTTTCTTTTTTTTAAAGATTTTATTTATTAATTTGACAGACAGAGATCACAAGTAGACAGAGAGGCAGGCAGAGAGAAAGGAAGGGAAGCAGGGTGCCTGCTGAGCAGAGAGCCTGATGTGGGGCTCTATCCCAGGACTCTGGAATCATGACCTGAGCAGAAGGCAGAGGCTTTAACGCACTGAGCCACCCAAGAGCCCCAAGCATTCATTTTCTTTATACAGAAGAGATAGAACAATATTATATAGTAGGAAATACAGTAAATAATCTAGAAACCTTGATCATTTGGTTTTGGCAACTTTAGAACATAAAATTAGCTAAAGCTCAAGTGCAAGTTATATTTGTATCATAGGAGGAAAAGTTAATTAAAAGTTTATTTATTACCATAGTTTAACACTTCAACAAAATGATAACGAGTCAAAAATTAATGAATATATGAAGTATACAATAAAAACAATAATCTTGAGTGTATGTGACTCACTGTAGGTATTGATAGGCTAGAAATCAAAGGGAAAGTATCTATAGGGTTTGTTCAGTTCCATGCTCATCAGATTAATAGGCTTTCTCATATTGCTTCCTTCACCACATTAATTTGTCTAATGAAGTTTTCAAGAGTTAAAGACAGTGATAGGTTCATGGCTGGAGAGAAGGTAACAGAATCTAAGATAGTTCAGCAGTGCTTATTATTTAAGAGAAAGACAGCATGGGTGGTGAGGGGAGGAAGGAAAGGGATAAGAAGAGAGAATCTTAAGCAACCTCCTTGCCCAGCACAGAGCCTATAGGGGCTTCATCTCATCGCCCTGAGATAACAACCTGAGCTGAAATCAAGAGTCAGATGCTTATCTAATTGAGTCACGCAAGTGCACCATTTTTTTCCTGTATCTTTATTTTCATCTCTTTCTGTAACTGAGTTTCCCTTCAAAATCAGGACTTGCATATACAACCTAAATAATTATTTTGGGATTTGATCACGTGGAAGAGGAGAGAATGAGAAGAGCTAAGTGGTCCAGGAGAAACATATATGAGTTCAGACTGAGTGGATTATGATTGTGGACAACTGAGCATCAATCCTAATGCACAGAATACATCTCAGAATTATTTTCCTGAAACAAGAAAGAATCTGTTTAACCCACTGGCTTCTGCATCCTATCCACAGTGATTAAAATTCATCCCTGAAGTAATTAATGTCCCTGACTATACTATTACTGGGCATGAGAGAGGAGCTGAGTGGGCTTGGTCAGTGTCCCACCTAATGAAAGGCAGAGCAGATTCAGGCAAAAAAAAATTATTAGTTCTTTCCAAATTAGATTTAATGGGATTCTATTTTTCATCCATGAATTCATTTTACATATTATATTTTATCGATTTTTCTAAGCTTTGGCCAATATTCACTGCATTTTTGAATAGCTTTTATCTATTATTGTAAATCATTTTTCTGCTACATTTGTTTAGTCATGGTTATCCATTTCTTCTTCCAAGTTTTTCAGATATGTGATATCAATTTCCAAATAAATTATTTAAAATGTTTATTTTTTATACTAAACTTCTATGAAAAACATTGATATATGTATTATGGCATATTGTTCCCCTTTCAACTTATTTTTTAAAATGTGAATGTGCCTTGGCAAATATATATTATTTCTTTTAATGTTTATGTAGATTCTTCATAATTTTCCCAAGTTCATTGGCTTATGGTTTCTATTTTTTTAATAATTTTCCTACTGCCAATTAATAGATTTTTTTCCATTACATTGTCTAAGTTGCTATTACCATTATAAGTAAAAAGCATCTGGAAATCGATATCCCTGTCCAGTTTCCTCAAATCACTCATTATTTTCAGGATCTAGTTGGATTTTCTTACAGGTTCCAGGTGGACAAGCTTGTGAACTGGTGCTAATTATTATTTCTGTTTCTGTCTTCCTGCATTTACCAGCTTAGGGACCATTTTTAACAATTATGATGAAATGAGGCATCATATTCTTATTCTCAACTTCAATAATAATGATATTAGTGTAACATGTCCTACAAGATAATAATAGATACATGTAAAATAATTTCATTGACCAAAAAAGTGGTGGAAAATGTAAATAAAACACAGTGGCAACCAACTAGTCATTTCAAGTTGAGCTATTTTTCCCCCTTTATCTCCCTGTCTCTTTAATTTCCTGTAGCACATTCCTACAAAGTATTTTAAGGTGTTTTATATGCACATACTTAGAGATCATCATGGAGTCTAACTCTAATAATTCCTTATCAGTATTAAATATTTTAAGTATTGTTCATTCTTATGTCAGTTGTCTATTAACTTTTTCTACACACTGTACATAATTGCAAGGAAATATTTAATTTTAATATAAATTAATTAATCACTTTAATAAATATTTTTACCTTATGGATTAATCGTTGATGCTTATTTCTTCATTTTTTTAACTTTTAAAATTGTATTTATTGAGAGAGAGAGAGAGAGAGAGAACAAGCGCAAGCAGGGGGAGCTGCAGAGGGAGAGGGAAAAGAAGAAGCAGGTTCCCCACCAAGCAGGGGGTCAAGCTCAGTCTCAGGGCCTTGGGATCATGATCTGAGGTGATGGCAGAGGCTTAGCTGACTGAGCCACTGAGTCTAATTGTTATCTTTGATATTTAAGGAAATACTTTATCATCTTTAATTGATCCCCTATGTCACAAATACAGTTTTTTCTATGGTGCTATTAATTTTATTGTCTTAAAATTAGACTCTTTTTCTAGAAGCATTTTTAATCAGTCTCTTAGGTCTATAATTTAGTTTTTATACATTTCATTTAGTATTTTATTTTATCTTCATCATCTCGGAGTATTCCTGACCAGTACTCATTGGTCCAATCTTTCTTATTAATCTATTCCAAAAATTTGTTTGTTTCTATAATATTTTGTTATTTACTGCTGTCGTTCTTAGGTTTTTTCTTTATATTCTTTTTGTTTTGTTTTGTTGTTTTATGCTTTGGTGTTTTTGTTGTATTGTTTTGTTTTTTTCTTTTGAATTAATACAATTAAACCTTTAGATTTCCTTCATACCTTTAATTATTGTCACTTATTTTCACAAATGATATTACCATAGTACAGTAATTCTAAATATTTCTGAATTAGCTGTATTATTTCTTTTTAGGTATAAAGTTAACTTCCAGTTACATGGACTTAATATTTTGGTCATTCTATTCTAGTTTTATTGCCTTATTATTGGAAAACACAGCCTGATACTTAACTCTAGGGAATGATGTGGGAGAGCTAGGTTCTTGTCTCTTGGAGTCAAAGAAGGAATCTCGTGGGCAATGGAGAGTGAGTAAGTGACAGAAGTTTATCAAGTGAATATATATAGAAAAAGCTCTCACAACTAAGAGGGGTCCCCACACAGTTAACGATGAGTGCCTTCATGGTTTATTTTTTATAAAAAGGTAACCAGGCAACTTTAATCCTTTTTTAACATCTCTATCAATAACTGCTGCAATGGCTTACCTCCTTTTTAGGGTCTGATTATTCTTTTTTGGTTACAGGTGTTTATCATAGAGACACCCACCCCACATGACCCACCCCATACACCTAGGGCAGGGTGGTCCTCCATCCCACATGCCTAGATCAGGGTGGTCTTCCCTGGGGTAGGGTGGTCCAATTTATCTCTTTACTCTGGTTTTCCCACACCACATTTTGGGGATTTCTGAGAGCCTGTTCACAAAGTGCCCTATGGATCTCTTCCTCCCTAGCCCCACCTGTCCATTAATCATTTTGAGAGTTGATCTTACCAAAGTACTGTAATTCTAAAAATTTCTGAATTAGCTGTATTATTTCTTTTTAGGTATGAAGTTAACTTCCAATTATATGAATTTAATATTTTGGTCATTGTTTTCTAATTTTATTGCCTTATTCTTGGAAAATATAGCCTGATATTTAACTCTAGGAATTTATTGGCATATACTTCTGGCCTAAATAATGGCCTGTTTGTGTAAATGTTCAACTTATGCTTCTATACTTACTGAAGACTATTGTTTTGGGGTCAGGATGGCTACATGTATTAATAGATCAGGACTATTAGATTCTCTAAATTTTGATGTCTCTTAATTTAATCTAATTAAATTATCAGTTAATGAAAGAAGTTAATTTTTTTATGTACTACTGCATCTAAACTTATCAAAGCCTGTTGCTATAATTAGACGAGTATGTCATCCTGTTTTTATACCAAGTCTTACATTAAAAAAAATCATACTATGAAATATTATTATTATTTATTATTATTATTATTATTAAAGATTGTATTCATTGGGTACCTGAGTCGCTCAGTCAGTTAAGTGTCTACCTATAGCTCAGGTCATAATACCCGGGTCCTGGGATAGAGCCCCACAGGGGGTTCCCTGCTCAGTGGGGTGCTTCTCCCTCTCCCTCTGTTATTCCCCCTGCTGTGTGCATGTTTTTCTTTTCTCACTCTCTCTCAAATAAATAAGTAAAATTTAAAGATTATCTCTCTCAAATAAATAAGTCAAATTTTTTTTCTCAATGGGAGGGAGAAGCAGACTCTCCACTGAGCAGGGAGCCTGATGCAGGGCTCAATACCAGGACCCTGGGATCATCACCTGAGCTGAAGGCAGACACTTGAACCGACTAAGTCACCCAGGCACTCCAGTTGTTAATTTATTTATTTATTTTTATTATGCATATGTTTTATCTCTCTTTTCTTCAAGTCTTTTTTTGATTTTTTTACTTTTTTCATAAAACTGAATTATTTCAAGATGACTTGGTCATCCTCTTTTCCCCCACCCCATAGGTCATAGAGTACATTTTAACTGTTAAAATAATATTAGTATTTAAGTGCTGCCTACACAAATTAAGGCAAATTACCTGTGGTCTGTATTCCTGAAATATTTTTTTTTATTATGCCTTCCTATTCCAATGACATTTTATAAGGATCTAAATGTTTACATTTGTGATTATTTTTTTCAAGATAATAAAGCTATTACTTCATTCTTTTTTATATCTGATGTTATATAAAAAATTTCTATCAGTCTGATTCTTGTTTCTTTTTTAATGAATTATTTTTTTTCTCTCTAACACTTATGATTTTTTTTTTGTCTTTGGTATGTATGCCCTAGTTTGGGATTCATAAAGTCAACTATAGTTATGAATATTTTCTTTCTTTTCTTGTATCTAAGTTTTAATCCAGTGTCTTGACTATTTTATGCTTGAGAAATAGATGTATATTAATATTCAAATATTTCTTTCCTTTTTCTAATTTCATTTCAAAAAAGTCATTTATTTTATCTTATTTAAAAATATTTATTTATTTATTTGGAGTAGAGAGAGAGGGTCATGAAGAGTGGCTGATTATATACTTTCAATTTGGGAGGAGGTTAGGGATAGCACAAGCCTCCAAGGTATTTTAGAAACAAGGTTTCCAGGACCTTGTGGGGGCTAGCTATTGTTAGGGAAAGGTCATTTATTACTATTTAGTAAAAACTCAGGGAAGAGACTCTTCTGATGTGTATCAGTGGGTATATGCTTGGGAGATGATTGCCAATGTATATCTTGAGGGCAGGGGTGCAGAGTAAAGAAGTTTCCAAAGTAAGTTTTACATGTGAAAGTAGATTTTCAGTATCCTGGGGGGTGGAATAAGAATGCTTTTTGCCCTGAGTGGATGTGTCCACATGGAAGCAGCTGAGTCCCCAGAGGAACTTCAAGGACTTGTCAACAGGCTATGAGTAGTAAGGAAATCTAATTTTTTCTCTAGCTTTTGTTCCACACACATCACCTACATCTTACACCTCTTTTATATTGATAATTTTAATGCTTTGCTGGTATCCAGATGACTATATCCTTAAGTGACTTCTTATCTCTATTGAATCCATTACGTATTCTATCCATTGTATTCTTAATTCAACTAGATTACATATATTTAATCTATTAGTACCACTAGGTTCTTACTCTTGTTTTTATTTCAAAATCTTTCCTTATTTCCTTACATTATTTATTGGGTATATTTTAAATCCCTGATATACTCACTTATTATATATAAGCTGTCAACCTTATTCTTATTTTGTGGTAGCTATATCTTTTTGGGTTTTAGGACATCATACCAACAATGCCAAATAATTTTCAGACAACAGCAGGATCTCCAAGAATTCAACTAAATTCTGACACTATCTACCTGAACATAGCGTAAGATTTCATCAGTTAAGGGATCAGTCCTCCAAGACTATCTCCAACCCTACCTCAGATGCCAGTCTCACTGTAGGCCCCAGGTTATTACCTGTGCTTGTGACTGAGCAACTACAGGTTGGAGGTCCCAGTGGCCTATTTCTTACGTTATTTTAATTTGCTACAGGCACTCACAAAACTCAGAAATATACTTACTTTATGTTTGCCAGCTTATTAAAAGATATAATAGAAGATTTAAATCAATCGATAGATAAAGAAGTGCACAGGGCAAGGTATGGAGAATGGGCACAGAGCTTCTATTACCTTCTGGAAGACTGCCACTCTTCCTGCCTTTTCATACATTTAACAAGCTAAAAGCTTTCTGAACCCAGTCCTTTCAGGTTTTCTGTGTAGTCTTCATGACATAGTCATGACTGACTAAATCATTGTCATTTGCTGATCTAATCTCCAGCTCCTCTTCCCTCCCCAGATAATCCTGAATTGGGAGGAAGGGGAGGCATGTTGGGCAACAAGTTATGAAGGCTTTCACCAAGTGGTTGGTCCTTCAGGCAAACAGCCCTTGCCTTGAGTGAGGTCTGAAGGTCACTTCATTAACATAACAAAACACACCTCTGTCACCCTTATCACAGGAAATTCCAAGAGTTTTAGGAGCTGTGAGTCAGTAGCCATGGTTGAAAATCAAATATTTAGATGACCAAAATATATTTCTTGTAAACCACTATATTACACTACATGCTTAAGTATTTAATTATGTGATATTTTTAAACTAATATTTTTCTAAGAGTATAAACTGTTCTGTCAGTAATCTGGATTGGGGAGTGATGTATTGCCAAATTTCTGTCGTTTGAGTCCAGGAAGTCAAAGAGAAACAACAGGACAGCCCCTTAGGGCAGGAAGTTCAGAGTAACAATGTTGACTACTACTCCCTTTTCTTGATTTTTTTTTAAACAAGCAAATAATCTCTTCAGAGTTGCAGTTTAAAGCCAAGAACATGCGGAATTGGGAGAAAAAAAATAGTTAAATTTGGAGACTTGCAGAGGTAGAATCAGAGTAGTGAAAGCCATTACAGTAACTGAACTAACTGAGGTCAGTCTTTGGTGAATCACAGAAACAGGTGAAGTTGTCAAACAAAGGAATCTTTGTTTACAACAAACAAGGAGATCACAGGGAATAAGTTCCAAAGCCTTGACCGTTTGAATAGGAGAGAGATTTTTATTTAGTATTTAAGATGAATACTCAGAAGGGAGAGTTTTATTATTCCGTGTATGGTTGGTCATAAGGTTGTGGATGCATGCACATCCACATATGTATTTGTGCAATATGTAATGTATGTTCACCTGAATGAAGCTTGTATTCCACCGAGGGCAGAAACTTCAATGTTAGAATAAAGCAGAGGTAACTGTTGGACAAGGGAAAGGGACTCTGCACACTTCAAGAGCAGATATAAACTAGATGGGGTCTTGGGCTCATTTTCTGGGACAAGGAATGCAAGGCCTTGATTACTTTTGAAATAGCACTAGGAGTTTTACCACTGAATTATTGTCTCAATAGCTTAGGCTATTTCCTGGTCTGGTGGTGACTGTTAGCTTTCCCATTGCCTTGTTCCCTCAAAATCCTTAACTAATGAGGTTTTTGCATTTCTTTGTAAGAACTTCCCAGGAAGTTTTGGAAGAAGTGTGCTTGGGCAAGTACACATGTGGGGTATAGATCATTGAAAATAGCTGGGGACAAAAAATGACTTTTCTTATGTCAGGAAAACTAGATCTCATCTTTAATTTTCTGGGAACCTCTAACTCTTTCTGCTGATGTTACCAGCAGGCATCTGAGATATTACTGATGGTTCTCTTGAACCTAAGGAAAAGGAAATGTAGAAAGCAAAAGACAAAACTTTACAATCTATCCTTCAACTCATCATTCACTGCAGCCACCTCTCTGTCTTTCCCTTTCTCTTTTTCTCTCTTTCTCTTTCTCTCTCACTTTCTCTCTCACATACGCACAACACACGCAAATCAACTTAAAACAATTTTTAATTTTCCCTATTCCATTTTAATATACTTGAGGCATGATCATTTTCTTAGTAAATACAAGAAAAAAAAATCTAGGATTCCATCATTCTGTGTGATTAAGGTATTGAGGAATTTACTTCCAATAGCACTGATAAAAACATATTTTATTTAAGTAATATTATATAATCAGGTGCCTGCATTTTTCATATTCTCCAACTAGTGTTATTTTGCAAATAATATTTTGTCAATCAATATTCCCCTATATCTGAATGTGTGGGCAGTGAGAGATGAGTTAGAGGCAAGGGTGGTGAACACTCCCAACAACTGCAAACTACATATATCTTAAGCCATGATTTTCTTTGCAAGGGTCAACATTGATAATGTTCTAGTCATACCTCCGTGTACCAGGAAAGAAGTAGCATATTTCTTGAAAGACACAGCTTTCAAAGCTCCATTGAGAAACCGTAAAGATGGAGAAGGCATTTGAAAATTATATATCTGATAATGGACATCTACTCTGATTATTAAAAAATGAATACAAATAAAAAACCTTACTAATAACCAAACAGAGTATCCAATTTTACATGTGAAGGAAATAATGGAGGGACATGTCACCAAAAGTATATGGATGGCTTATAAGCACATGACAAATTTCTCAACATTTAGACATTAAAGAAATAACAAATTAAAATCATAATGAGACATGCTTACATATCTAATAGAATGGCTAAAATTATAAAGGCTAATTGTACTTGGTCTGAGCTAGATTGAGAAGCAACAAAAAATCTAAACTGTTGTTGGCATATATCATGATACCACCAGTTTGGAAAATAGTTTAAACGATTTTTTAAATGCAAAATATGTTGCAGTTACACAAATAACCATTTTACTTCTAGGCATTTAACCAAGAGAAACAAACCCTATGTTCATACAAGGACTTGTATATGAATTTCATATCAGCTTTATTTTTAAGAATTGAAAACAGTGGAAATGTTCATCAATGTCCATCAATAGAGCAAAGACAAATTATGATCTATTCATTAAAGAGATTACTGTTCCACATCAATATGAACTATTTACAATTGGAGATTCTCAAAGTAATGATGCTGAGAAAAGAAAAGCCAGGCAATGAATAGTATATACTGTGTGATTCCATGACTATAAAAAATCTAGAAAATACAAATTTATATATAGTCACAGTCATCAAATATATTGGTGAGATTTTAGTGCCTTCTTCTGTGCTCCCACAGCTTCCTACACTTGGATCTCCGAGCATTTGTTACACCATGTGAAAATATGAACTCTTTTTCTTTATTCTGTCTTACTAGAATAAGAATCCTTGAAATTTTATGGACATTTGAACTCTCAGTTATTAGCAGAAATTCTAACACACAGTAAGTTTCCAAATATAAAAGCCAGAGTTTTACAATGACTTCTAAGCTTTTACATGATCTAGCCACTCATTTAACCTCTGTGACCTCTTTCCCTGCTACTCTTCAGTCACTCACAGTGGCCTCCTTGCTATTCCTCAGCTATGCCAGGCATGATCCAACCTTATGGCCTTCAAGATAGCCAATTCCTTTGTCTGGAGTGACCTTATTGCTGATAGTCCTGGGAAAATTCATCACCTTTCCATACCTTTGTTCAATTGTCAGCTTCATTGTAACTACCCTGATCTTCCTATTAAAAATTTTAACTCCCCATCCCCTGCCTAGCAATCTTGATTTTTCTCACCCTGATCTAATTTTTCTTTTTCCCCATTGTACTCATCATTTTTGAATGCACTATGCAATTTTTATTAAGGTTTATAGCTTTTAATTGTCTCACCCATTGAAATAAAAGTTCTACAAAGCCTAGTATTTCATTTACCAGCGTAGTCTGAAGTAATATCTGCCATATAACAGGTTCAGTAGACAACTGGTAAATTTCAGAAGAAATTAATGCTGAGAGTATACTGAATTTCATAAGTCATTTCAATATTTTTTTCCAAAAAATAAACTATGTAAAACATACTTTAAATTTACTTTCAAAATATATTATAGCATATAATGGACAATATACATAAGCCTTAAAGAAACAATCATATAAATAACCATTTCATACCTACATACTCCTAGATCCTCTCTGAACGCTCTAAAATAACCCTTCAAAGGAAATACATTTTTAAAAATAACAGATTTTTTGGCAAATAATTTAATAAAATAAAAGTTTCATTCATCTATGTAGATCATAATAAATGTTTTTAATAAGCATGAAATTATAACTCTGAAGTGTGCTAAAATGAAACCACCTGCTAAGGGTGAGAGAACAAAAATAAACTTCATTTTTCCAAATAAGAGCAATTGATTACCTTTGAATCAAAGCATGTGGATTTGTGCAAACTGGCAATAAAGGAATATGGAAACACAAACCATAGAGAGTCATATTTTAGATTTCTAAAAGACTTCGAAGTGAAGACTTTACATTTTTTAAATGCTACATAATGGTACATAATGACAAGATGACAGGTTGTGACAAATAGCATTTTAAAAGCTCTACTCATAATGGAACGGAAAGTGTCATTTCCCTATAATTTTATATATGTCATATATTTACTATATCTGGATACAACATATTACCAAACAGATGTTCATCAAAGACTAAATCATTTTTAATGGAACATAATAATTTGAACCTACATCTATTAATCATTTTTTCCGATCTAACATTTATAGTCTCGCTAAACATTTTATCAGTTGTTGACAAAATTCAAAAAAAAATAGGATAAAAAGTCGTGTTTGGAAAAGTAGATTTTTTTGATTTGCATTTAACTGAAAATATTTGCTGATATTTTTAAAACTTTAAATGTAATTTTATATATATCTGACCTATCAGATGATATAAAATTTTTGGAGAAAATATGACATATTTTTTTATCTTGGTTGAAGGTATTAATAAAGAGCAACTGTTTGTATTATTTGTATTGTGATATCTTAGTTGATAAACATAAATAACTGGTATAAAATGTTTTTTAAAAATTTTATTTATTTACCTGACAGAGATCACAGGAAGGCAGAGAGGCAGCCAGAGAGAGAGGAATGGAAGCAGGCTCCCTGCTGAGAAGAAAGCCCACTGTGGGACTCAATCCCAGGAACCTGGAATCATGACCTGAGCCGAAGGCAGAGATTTTAACCCACTGAGCCACCCAGGCGCCCTAATTTATTTTTTTTTTTTTTATAAATAGAATTATAGTTCTTGCCAAAATATGGAACTAGCTGGAACTGAATGCCTCCTTCAATGTCAGCTCTGGAGAAATTATGCAAGTGTAATATGGAACTATTTCAGATATTAACCAAAAACAAAGAAATGATGAGAAATTCCTTAAAAGACTCAAAGGTGCTCTTGACTGGTATGTTTCAAGCTCTATTCCTGGTTTGAAGACAGGTTTTAATAGGCCTGTCACTGTAGAAATCAGCTGGATGTTTAGAGGCTATCAGAACTGTACAAAAACCTTGAAGGGGTAAAGACTTGAAAATTCTTTAGAGAGATTAGCTCCCTAAGGCATTATTCCTCCACACATTTTCCTCCAATCAATTAAGACTGATGGATGAGGGGCACCTGAGTGGCTCTCTCATCACGTGGGTGGTGGATTAAGCCTCTGCCTTCATCTCAAGTCATGGTCTCTGGGTCCTGGGATCCAGCCCCACATCGGGCTCTGCTCAAAAGGAAGCCTGCTTCCCTCCCTGCTTGCCTGCCTCTCTGCTTACTTGTGATCTCGCTCTCTCTCTCTTTCTCTCTCTCTCTGTCCAATAAATAAATAAAATCTTTTAAAAAAGGCTGATGGATGATAAATTATGAAAACTGATCCCTCCAAATGATGCTTCTTCATAAGGATTAAGAATTTAAAATTGTAAAGATTTAAAATTGAAACTTGATCGTAGGATTTATCTTATAGAATAACATCAAGTGAAGGCAGTTATTATTAGTTCTGAAGTATTTGTGATTCTGAATTCTTAGCCTCATTAGTAAATTTATTTTTAAATTCTCCCATGGAGTGGTGATTGGCCTTCAGTCTTTCATTGATGTACATCATTGGGTCAAATGAGATGTGTGTGCCCAGAACTATATATAATCTTCTTTGTATTTCACTGGAGATGGCATTTCTGAGTTTTGTTCAATTGAATTTGGACATATGTTTTAATAGTCACATCTAGAGTTGGCACTGGAGAATATCTTCCTTTTCTTCTGTTCCCGATTCTCTGAAAAAACCTAATTCACATTATCACAGTGATACCACAATTCAAGTTTTTCCAAACACTATAGCTGCAAAATAGAAGGAAGCTACTCAGAATGTAATACTATTGTGAATGATTGAGAAAGAAAACATTATTATAATTAAGCTACCAGGTTTCAATGTATTTTATTGTTGCTTAGAAAATCCTAGCATACCCAGACTTTACAGAGATTTGATGATCCTAAGAGGAGCTGAACTCATGGACCAAAATAACTATGCACATAAAAAGTACAATTACTTACCTAAAAAAGATAATATGGTTAACTTTATATGGCAATCCAAGTGTTATTGGAACAGGAATTAAAAAAATAGCTTAGGGGCGCCTAGGTGGCGCAGTGGATTAAGCCACTGCCTTCAGCTCAGGTCATGATCTCAGGGTTCTGGGATCAAGTCCTGCATCAGGCTCTCTGCTCAGCAGGGAGTCTGCTTCTCTCTCTCTCTCTCTCTCTGCCTGCCCTCCGTCTACTTGTGATCTCTCTCTGTCAAATAAATAAAGAAAATTAAAAAAAAAAAAGAATGACTGTACTTTTAAAAAATAGCTTAAAAGGGGCGCCTGGGTGGCTAAGTGGGTTAAGCCGCTGCCTTTGGTTCAGGTCATGATCTCTTGGTCCTGGGATCAAGCCCCACATCGGGATTCCTGCTCAGCAGGTAGCCTGCTTCCCTTTCTCTCTCTCTGCCCGCCTCTCTGCCTACTTGTGATCTCTCACTGTCAAATAAATTAATAAAATATTTTAAAAAATAGTTTAAAAGTATATGATAAAATAATGATATACATATACAAAGAAAAGAAAGATACTATACTTTGAATATAAATTAAGTGAAAATTGTTGAAATAAAGAATACAATAAATGGAGACTAAGATGAATATAGCTGTAAAATAAATAAATGAGTTGGGAAAAACAAACAAACATACAAATTAATGACTTCAGCCAAATGCAGCAGAAGAGAAAAAAAAATAAAGAAAATATTTAAATAAGTACTGAGATAAATTTTGGAGAATTAAAGAAAGATAAAAGATACCAGACTTAAAATGATGCCAAACATGAGAAATCAGAAACAAAACAAAACAAAATCCACACACAAAAAAAAACACTCATATACATTATGGTGAGTTTTAAGAATATTAAAAACAGAGAAGAGCATAAATGATGCCCAAGAGAAGAGCAGATCACCTAAAATGTACAAGAATAATACTGACAGCAGAATTCTCAACAGTAATAGCATATAAAGGAGACAGCTGGGTGTTTGTATAGATGGAAAAGATATTTGAAACTAGATATTATACATCAAGCCAAATTATTGATTAAATTTGAGAGCTCAGTAAAAATACAATGAAGCATGTTAGGTCTTCGAACATTTATCACCACACAGAGACACACATTTTAGAAAACTTCCTTGGAGGACAGCTCAATTTAGATAGAGAAAACAGAATTATGTACTCAAAGGCACATTTTGAAGGAAGGATTGAATATAGTCTGCACTGCAAATATTCTTTAATCGTATGTTCTGAATTTCCTAAATTTAAGAAGTATTTGTTCAAATATTTATCTTTAAATAAACCCTAGGAGACTTTTTTTTGGATTCTGCAAAATCAGTCCATTTGGATACAAATCTTTTTGCCACTGATGGAAATTTTGATAGCCCTTAACTGTGGAATGCCTAATGTATTGTTACAGCAATTGTGATTTGCCAATACATGGGTGATGTGTGTGTGTTGTCTGTGTTTATTTTTATATTTGATGGTTTTACTCTTCTATGAGATTTTTAAGTAGACATAATTTTAATAAATTATGATTTGTTGAAATTTATCTGAGGTTATATATAATAAAATGAAATTTGTGTGAACTAAAGAAGTGCGTCTCCATTTTTTTGTTTCAAGAGTAGACTGGTCTTTAAAAATTGTCCAAAGAAGTACATTATATTCATTATTAAATTTGATACTATACAATAAAGTATTTGTGGTCATATGGAACCATATCAAATTCTACTATTAATTCATATTAATAATTACCATAAGAGGAAAAAGGGATATTTTTCAAAATGAAAATTAGCATATTTTTCAGAATATGATATAGTGTTATTCACTGAACAGAGGGAACAAATGTCAAAGTTTAACACAGTTTACAGAATGTTTTAACATAAATTAAAATTTAAATCTGACCAAATTTCACAGTTTTAAGTAAAATGATAGCACTTTATATCCTTGAAAAATGGTAAGTGACCCAAAACATTGCTTAGAAAAACAAATTTAACACTACACTAGTCTGAGATGGTTAGGTTATGGTACAACTTGCCATTGTGTATCATCAAATGGTATATTTTTTCTTTTGGTCTTGTCATTATATTTTATTTTAGCCATTCCGGTAAGTGTGTAGTGATATCTCAGTGTCATTTTAATTGCATTTCCTTGATGTCTAATTATGTCAAAATATGTTATTTTGATGTTTAAAGTTCTGAGCTTTCCCAGTTCAAGACCATGAAGCCACTTAGGAAAAATACAGTTGCAGATGCACTCATAGACCAACTCTTATTTAGAAATAAGCAGAAACATTACTACCCATTCCAACAAAAAATAGATTTGTTATGATTTTTCCAAGGTATACACAGAATATATATTTAATGTAAATTGTGAACACTTTAAACTCTGCATATGGAAATTAATCAATTTTAAGTTTATAACAATCAAAATTAATGGAAGTTTATTTTAAATTAGTTAGATTTCTCTGCATTGCCAGACAGAATAATCAAGAATTGGTAAGAAAAAAATAATCTCTGTAAAATTACCGGGGGTGCATTATAAAGTGTTCGATAACCGATCAAACTCACAATTTGGATTGAATGGCAAGTGAGTTTTAAAATCTGGAACTCATTGTCAATTCTTTTTTCTTCATTGTGTCTTAATAAATTACTGTGTCCATTTGCATGGAAGTGAAAAAAAATGCATGACATCTCATCTCAACACTAACACTTTTAACTGGCAACTCTAAATGTACTTTACAGCAGTGTAACAAAGTAAAGATCAATGATGTTTCATGAAATATTTGTTATAATTCTCAAGGAGATAGGGAGTTTGTGCAAAAATGCAAATCACTTTGCGACTAAACACATTGTTTATTTCAGCTAATTTTAAGAAAATATGCTAAGACTCTCTCAAAAAAGGAAGCAATGATTTAGGTTTTCCTTCAAACTCCTTATCTAATCCTGAACCAACAGCACATAGTTCAAAGAGCAACTAACTTGAGCAGCTCCAATTTACACGTTTCCTAACAATGCTTAATTTAGTGGAATTTCTGTCCAATTATGTTAATTTGATGTAGTGAAAGACAAACATTCAAAAAGATCATCCTTAATTTTTATAGATTGCCAAACTCTGCATTTTCTGAATGACGCCCAGGAACGTATTTTCAAAAACAAACAAACAATGCCAGAACCACTATTAGGTCATCTCTAGGCAGAAAGGGACTCAGAGCCTACATTACTCTCTCCCTGAAAGTATACTCTAGGCACCGAAACTACTACCCTGAGTCTGTGCTACCAAATTCCTTAAGTTCGAATGTTTTTAAAACCAGTCTGTGTGGGAGTATTTCATTTACAGATAGAGATTTGGTTGTTTATACATTTCCATACTTGATTTTTAGGATGTAATAACTATGTTTTAAAATTCATGGTGGTTTTGAATACTGTTGGATAATTGTGCTAAAATGGTATATCCATTCCTCCTAGGAAACAGAAATTATAGAAAGGTAGTGCTTTTCAGATCTGACATCTTTGAGTCATTGCAGTTTCAGTATAAATGCAATAGGAAAAGTGACATTCATGTTTATGATATTTTCTATAAATAAATTAGAATGTACTGGAGGCCTGATATAAAGTGGGGTGCCTAAACTTCAGTAAGATCTTGTTTTCAATTCAAAATAAATTTTATTTTTTATTTTTTTTATGATGTCCCTCAATTTCAGATAAGCACCCCACTAAGGTCCACTCCTTTTTTTTAAGATTTTTTAAATTTTATTTGACAGATAGAGATCACAAGTAGGCAGAGAGGCAGGCAGAGAGAGAGGGAAGAGGAAGCAGGCTCCCTGCTAGGCAGAGAGCCTGATGCGGGGCTCGATCCCAGGACCCTGGGGTCATGACCTGAGCCAAAGGCAGAGGTTTTAACCCACTGAGCTACCCAGGCGCCCCCAAAATAAATTTGAAATTGAATTATGCACCTCTAAGTTCAGAGACAATAAACATCAACCAACACAATTCGTAAGTTCTATTTCTTGAAATTTCAGGAACATTGATAGTCTCATCTCCTGGAAGAACGACAGCTAAAATTTGTGGTCATGGATTCTTGCTAAAATATCACTTTCCCAAAGAAGATTAATGTTATGAATTTTCATTGATTGTTATTGATCATGAAGAATATAACAACCACGATAAAAAGAGTAGGAAAACACGATATCTCATCTGTAAGGGCATGTGGAAAGTAGGAAATGCTAATAAAAATAACTACTATCATTTCCTAAGTTAACATAATATAACAGAACAAAAATATTTCATAACAATATTTTCTAGGCTCATTCTGATAACTCTTTCTACATTCAAATTTAAAGGTTGAGGCATGTGATATATATTACACAAAAAACATCCCAAGGAATTCGTTAATAAAAAAAAACTCTTAATAAAGGACAAATCCAAAGGAATTTCTTTTCTAATTTAATTAACAAATTATGAATCGACTTACCTATTTCATCACAGTGTATCAGGCACCAGTAATATTTTTTAATCGTCATACCTGATGCAATAGTTACCATCTTTCAGATATACTGATCATGAACAAGCAAATAAACAAGAGCACCGTAGCTTAAGATCTACCTGCATAAATATAGGACTACTTCAGACAATCTCTTCACCACAACATAGCAATGAATAGAAATCATACATGCTCTGTAATGGACATACAGATGAGATAGAAGGGGATGGGTGTTAATATATGCAGAATCTTTATTAATTACATTGTAAAACATAATATGGAAAAACAGAATACAATTTTAGAAATACCCAGGTCACCATCATTGTTTTATTTTTATATGTGTAGATAAGGAGTTTAATAAACAATCCATGACTATTCAACTTCTTATATTTTGAAAATTTTAGCAAAAGTAACAAACCTAGCAACTAGAAAATTGTATCTATCTGCAAAGTACAGCTTTGCCAGCATGGTAGAGGAAAAGCAAAACAAAATAAGTAAGAAAAGTTTAACATTTCACAAGAGTTTTACTTTTATTTTTTTTTTTTATTTTTCATTTATTATTTACTTCTATTTTCTACTTTATTTTAATGAAAATGTCATGACCATAACATAAGAGCAGAATTAAACCAGCATGAGAAATTATTTTTTCATAAGTTATAATAAACTAGCTTGGTGATTAATTCAAAAATTATATTACAAACTTCAGTGTTCTTGCAGTAAGTATCACTGCATAAACAAATGAGTCAGGAGTCATAAACTAATGATGATTCTAAATGTTATTTTAGAGAGACATTCTGTTCTTAATATATTTCAAATATTCTACACAAGGCAAAGTGGATCCAAGTAATCTGTAGGCAAAATAAGATTTTAGAGAAGTATATATTTCCAACAGCATTTATAAAATATTACCTTTATGTAAGGCATCATCCTGGACTTTGTGGAAAACACACAAAGGAGTAAGAAGTGGCCCTTCAAGAAACATATACAATATCAAGGTTTAACATGAAGCAGCATGTCTTCTCTAAGTAAAAAAATATTGTACCAACTGACTTTACTGAAACTTTATATTTATTGCTCTCATTTTAGGTCATAGTGTCCTTCTGCGTACAGGCTGCTATAACGGACATGATATAGACTTAATTGATTATAAAGAACAGGAATTTATTTCTCACAGTTCTAGAACTGAGATGTTCAAGATTAAGGAATGGGCAGATCCAGGCAGAGCCCACTTCCTCATAGATGGCTATCTTCTCACTGTAAACGTACATGATGAATGAATCAAGAGAAGTCTCTGGGGTCTCCTTTAAAAGGACTGTAATCCCACTTATGACCTAATCACCTCCCAAAGGCCCCTATGTTTTAATACTATCAGTTCCAGAGTTAGATTTCATAATATGATTTTGGGAGACATAAACATTCACACCATAGTATATACAAACATAAAAAGACACAAAAACAACAAACAACAAAAATTATTTTAACTACCTATTATTTTCAACTACATAAAATTTTAATTTGTTTCTATATAATATTAAATAACTCATTTGAGTGATTCACTTATATCCAATGCATCTGAGTGCAATTAAATTTGCTTACCCAACATATCCAGCAGCATATTTCTTCAGACTTTCCCATCCCCCACCTTACAGGATTTACCACAATTAGAAGACAGGGGATAGAGGATAGATAGATAGATGTATACATAAACAGACTTGTGCATACACATATGCGTATTTTTTTTTTTTCCTGTTAATGATACTCATGCAAATAAAATTTAAGCTCAAGGAAACCTGTCTTGTGTGTTTACTTAATATCCAGTTTTTAGTCAACATCCAAAAACAAATAATCCAAAAAAAAATGGATAGAAGACATGAACAAGTGTTTCCCCAAAGAACACATTCAAATGTTCAGTAGATACATGAAAAGATGTCCATCATCATGTATCACCAGGAAATTGCAAAGCAAAACTAGAAAGAGATACCACCTCACACCTGTCAAAATGGCTAAAATCAACACTACAAGAAACAAAAGGTGTTGGAGAGGATGTGAAAAAGTAACAATTGTGGGGGATGCCTGGGTAGCTCAGTGGGTTAAGCCTCTGCCTTCAGCTCAGGTCATGATCTCAGGGTCCTGGGATCAAGTCCCTCATCGGGCTCTCGGCCAGGCATGGAGCCTGCTCCCTCCTCTCTCTCTCTACTTGTGATCTCTCTCTGTCAAATGAATAAAAAATCTTAAAAAAAAAAGAAAAAGTAACAATTATTAACTATTGGTGGGTGATGCAAACTGATACAGCCATATTTGAAAACAGTATGGAATTTTCCATAAAATTTAAAAATAGAAGTCCTTTGTGATCCAACAATCCTGTTGGTGTGTATTTACCCAATGAATATAAGAAAACCTATTCAAAGGGATGCTAGCACCCCTATGTTTATAGCAGCATTATTTATAAAGCTAAGATATGGAAAGAGCCCAAGTATCCATCAATTGATGAATAAATAAATTATAAGTGGTATGTATATACAATGGACTATTATTCTGCCATAAAAAAAGACTGAAATCTTGCCATTTTCAATAACATGGATGGAACTAGACAGTATAATGCTAAAAGTGAAATAAGTCAGTCAGAGAAAGACAAATACCTTTACTCATATATGGAATAAAAGAAACAAAACAAACAAGCAAAGGGGAAAATAATAAGACATAGAAAGAGAAACAAAGCAAGAAACAGACATTTCATTACGGAGAACAAACTGATGGTTACTTGAGGGGATCTGAAAGGAGTGATGGATTAAATAAGTGATGGGGGTTAATTAGAGCACTTGTCATGATGAGCACTGACTGCTATATGTTATATTGTACACATGAAATTAATTCAACCATATATGTTAACTAAATGGATTTCAAATGAAAACTTTATTAAAATCCCAGTTTTTAGTTCACATTCTGGCTTACAAAAGGGATTTAGTCAGGAATTTGGAGATTAGTTGATGAACAAATAAGAGGTGAACAGGCAGTTGTTAGATAAAATTACTATCCTTTCTGGCATGATCTTATACCTTTTATCTAGAATTATTTTTAGCACTTTAGACTCTTCCTATTTTATTTTGAGTCATTAAACAAAAATTTCCTCAAAAGGCCTTAGACTCCATCCTATTTGAGCAACAGTGTGAGAGAGGAAATAGTGTCCAGGAGGAAAAAAAAAAAAAGATGAAACTACATTTGTTTACTAGTGAATGCATAGTTCTTCCGCAGAAGAAGCTCTAACTGGTCATGGCTCCAGCTTTATATGTGTTCAGTCATATGTTCAGAAGTAGGTAACACTATCAAAAAATATAAAGCATCTGAGATTATTTTCCCTTATTTGAAAGCTGGTGTATGAGTCTGCCGTGGTTTCTTGGGTGTTGATAGAAGACGCAGACTCATGGTTCAGAAATAATATAGCTTATTATTAACAGCAATAGAGGTAGCCAGAATATTAACAGTATTTGTGTGTGTGTGTGTGTTTGTGTGTGTGTGTGTGGGAGTTATATATCAGTTCTGAGCCTCAGTTCCCACAAGAAGAATCAAAACAGAGGCAGATAATATTTTCAAACACAACAGGTTAAGTTAAAAAAAAGATACTATTTCTGTCTTCCAAGTCTATTCAATACAACCATCTTCAAAGGATGGTCTAGAACAAATAATAAATGCAGAAATGTAAGCAACCAATTGAAAAGTGTCTCCCAAGAAACACACTTTGAGAGTCTTCATTTGATAAAAATACTATAGGATATTACATGGATCAGGTGCATTGAATACTGGAAGGTTAAAATTACAAGGGACCAAATATGTTTAAGCAGTTCTGGCATCCAGTAGAGTTCACATAGGTTTTATAAGATTGAGGAAAGAAGCCATCAAAACCTGGGCCCAGGGGCGCCTGGGTAGCTCAGTGGGTTAAGCCTCTGCCTTCAGCTCAGGCCATGATCTCAGGGTCCTGGGATCGAGCTCTGCATCAGGCTCTCTGTTCAGTAGGGAGCCTGCTCCCCCCCCTCTCTCTCTGCCTCTCTGCCTACTTGTGGTCTCTGTCTGCCAAATAAATAAATAAAATCTTAAAACAAAACAAAACAAAAAACCTGGGCCCAATTTTCCCAAAAGTATGATTCTGAATCTAGTCTCTATGATGTTATCCCTTGAAGACAATGTCTCTAATTGAGTTGTATTAGTTTACTAAAGAGCATACCCCCATTTGTTGTAGGAGATGAACAATATGCAAGAGGCAAAATGCCACATGGAAGCCACCTGGTCTTCAGTGGAATATAGAATAGTTCCTTTGGGATGAATTTGTTCCACATTTGACTTCCCACTTAAGGGAAAATAAGAGTGCCTTCTAATAGATTTTAAATAGGAAATGACAACGGAAGCATATACAAGATTATAAAATGGGAAATTTCATTTAGATAAGCAATAATTTCAAAGTCATCTTCTTAATATTACGG
The DNA here is from genome assembly GCF_011764305.1 of Mustela putorius furo. Taxonomy (NCBI): domain Eukaryota; kingdom Metazoa; phylum Chordata; class Mammalia; order Carnivora; family Mustelidae; genus Mustela; species Mustela putorius. The sequence continues at coordinate 69,395 of NW_025421951.1, forward strand.
ACTCTTCACATAATCATAATTTTATTTTGGTATTATATGGTAATTTCAAATATAGTAAATATAAAGAATTTACCTCTGTAATTATAGCGAGTCTGGTCGTAGTTTAATGGCAACAAAACTTCAATTTAGAAGTATGGTCTACCAATTATTAATACATTTGGAAATGGTGTGTCATCTTCACTCCACTTGTCTCACTAAAACAGTGAGCCAAAAAAAGTAGGTCCAAGCTGTTTACTATGGTCAAAATGGGTTGCTTTTGCACTTGGTAAAGAAGCAGTCATATTTTGGAAGAAGAAACTGAGGCTATTAATATTTTCAACTAATTTTCAGAAAAGGAAAGAAAGGATAATCTAAGCTAAAGCCAAATCTTACACAAGGTGGCAGGAGAATGATCTTTTCCCAGATAAAGGGTTTTTCAACTTAGCCATGTTAGGAGGAAGAAGAGATGAGACATTGTGGACTTGAATAACGTTTGTACACTGTTCAAAAAGTTTTCAAAATAATGTGTATTATTTTTCTTCTTTTAGTTGAGACAAAAACCAAACAAACAACAAAAAACCACTAATGAGCTTACTCTTAAAAGGAGGTAAGTAAGAAACTAGCAAAGATTGAGTGTTAGGTATTGTCCCCCTCCTTTTTTAAAAAATTATGTTATATTAGTTACCTTACAATACATCATTAGTTTTTGAAGTAGCGTTCCATGATTCATTGTTTGTGTAAAACACCCAGTGCCCCATGCAATATGTGCCCTCCTTAATACCTATCACCAGGCTCACCCATCCCCACATCCTTCTCATCTTTTAAACCCTCAGTTTGTTTCTTGGAGTCCATAGATTTTCATGTTTCATTTCCCCCTCCAATCCCCCCACTTCATTTTTCCTTTCCTTCTCCTAATGTCCTCCATGCTATTCCTTAGGTTCCACAAATAAGTGAAACCATATGATGATTGACTTTCTCTGCCTGACTTATTTCACTTGACATAATCTCCTCCAGTCCCATCCATGTTGATGCAAAAGTTGGGTATTCATCCTTTCTGATGGCTGAGTGATATTCCATTGTATCCATAGATCACATCTTCTTTATCCGTTTGTCTGTTGAAGGGGATCTTGGCTCTTTCAACAGAATGGCTATTGCGGACATTGCTGCTATGAACACTGGGGTGCATATGGCCCTTCTTTCCAGTAAAATAGAGCTAGCCTATGACCCAGTGATTGCACTACTGAGTATTGACCTCAAAGATACAGATGTAGTGAAAAGAATTCGTTATTGTTAAAGCACAAATGCAGGGGATAGAAGTTATGGTACAGAAGAGGTAAGGGCAACCATATGGCAGAGTAGAATAAAGTAGCTCAGGAAGAAATTAGTCATATCCAGATATTGTAAGGCATGTGGGGTTGGCAGGGAGAGCATGAGAAATCATGAGAGCAGAGAGAGAAAATGGGCCAGGCAGGAGAGGTTTATTACATTTTAACATCTAAGGTAAGCATATGCAAAGCAGAATAGGGAAATAAATAAAAGTTTTTTATGAGACTCAATACATAAGGAATAACGTGGAGGACACTGGGAGATGGAGAGAAGTGTGCTGGGGAAAATCGGAGGGAGAGAGAGACAAACCATGAGAGACTGTGGACTCTGAGAAACAAACTTGAAGAGGAGGGTGGCAGGTGGTTGGGTGAGCCCAGTGGTGGGTATTAAGGAGGGATTTTATTACATGAAGCACTGGGTGTGGTGCATAAACAATGAATTTTGGATCACTGAAAATAAATTAAAAGAAAAAAAAAAGACTGACTACAGCCATGGACCTCAGTGTAAACACAGATATGGAACTCACTGTAATACCAGCCACTTCCCACTGACACACACAGACTATGATAATAATGAATAATAATGCAATTAAGAAAATTGCCTGCCAAATAATTTTTCCTTTTTTATTTTTATGATTATTATTTTTATTTTATTTTTAAAGTTTTTTATTTAAATTCCTTTTAGTTAAAATAAGGTTAATATTAGTTTCAGGTGTACAATATAGTGATCAACACTGCCATATAATGGCTTAAATAAAAAAATGAAAAAAAAATTTTTTTAAAGATTTTATTTTTAAAAACCTCTACACCCAAGGTGGATTTCAAACGTACAACCCCAAGATCAAGAGTTACATATTTTACTGACTGATCCAGCCAGGCACCCCAACAAATAAAAATTTTATAAAATTGTTGAGTTTGTGGGAGTCTCATTTGCACAGTCAGTTAAGTGTCTGCCTTTGGCTCAGATTATGATCTCAAGAGTCCTGGGATCGAGCCCCATATTGCTCATGCTCTCTCTCTCTCTCTCTCTGGCTTTTGCTCTTAAATAAATAAATAAAATATTTTTAAAAAAAATTGTTGAGTTTGTTTAACTAGTTTTAAACTAGTAGACGGAGATGAAGATAAAGTATGATGTCATGGCAGGGAAAAATACAACTTACACGTTTTAAAAATGAAATGTGCAATGCAAGTTACATCACTTCTTTTATCACCACACTGGGACTTTCCCTACTGAGTTGTTGTAATGTAAGGGCCTATTTTATATTTTTATATTTTAGCAAGAGGCTTTCATTGAAGTTAACTTTTAAACTGCCCTTGCTCCCCTTCCCCCAGGGGATTCACTTAAAAACAAGTCCTGGAAATCAGCTCCAGGTAACAAAGCCCATATACAAGGGTGGGTCAGGCCAGGTGGAGACAGCAATCAGCGGGACTGGGGGGGGGGTTGCATATTGTCTCCCTAGATACTAAGGAGTATGCCCCACTCCTCCGCCCTTTGGGAACCTTTTTGGCACCAATCCTAATCAAGGTGTAATAGGCTGGGTCAAATGTCTATACTAGGGTAAATTGAACTTCAACTGGTCACCTAGCCTCACTGTGGAGTTTCCCGTGTGTGTTAAAATCTCATTGGCCACCTGTGCGTGGCCAGGCCTGACTGCATGGCCTTTGCCCTTAAAAGCTAGACTGTGAAACAGCGAAGGGTTGCCTTCTCTCATAAGAGGTGTGGCCCCGAACGTTCGGTTAGATTCTTGATGCTTAGCATGAAATAAAGCTTTGCTTGACCTTCGCTTTACATCAGTCTCGCTCCTTTAATCATAGACCCATTATTGGGGCATAACAGTATTAATCTTATAGTTATAAGTCCAAAATGCATCTATCATCCATTCTACCCCTTAACATTCCTCGTTGGACAGACCCATGATCTAGAACAAGCCTTATTTTATAGTGCCTTGTGGAGATTTTTGCTGCTGCCTAAATTGCCTACTTTCCTCTCACCATTACCACGGAAATTGGGTCCACTGAAACAAAGGGGTAGTGTAAGAAATTAACAACTTCCATAAATCTCTTTAAATAATAAAGTATAAGATAGTGATACCTTTTTTTTCTGCCACATAACCAATTCTTGCAAGAATAAGGTCATATAAGAGAATTTACAACACATGCTAGCATTATCCTAGTGTACCCAGATCATTTGTATGTTTCTCTGTCTCTGAGAAATGTAGTTATTTACACGACTGAAACCTACAAATTGTTTGATATGACTACTAATATCACCTACATTATTTTAAAGCCTGTTTAAGGCTTCTGAAATACATAGGTTTTGTAAACACTTATTAAGCATCTTGTATATATCAAACACACTTTAAAAATCTCTGCTTTAAAAAAAAAACAACAAAATCTCTACCTCAATAGAACTTTGAGTCTGAAAAAGATACAGGCAATATACAAGGCAACAGATAGAATAATTACATATTTGATTATATACTCCGAGGATGTCACATTAAATTGATATGAAAATGATGAGAAGGATCTGGATTTCTTGTCAAAATGTTTTGCCTTAAAAAGAAATTGATATTTAGGGAAAGTTATTACTGAAAGAGGTCCTGTGTCAACCAAAAATGTTAAACCATGATCTGACTAAATTTTCCAGTTGTGATCATTGCTTTGTTTAGCTGTCTTATATTAAGACTGAATTTAGTAATTCAGTCTCAGATTTCAGTAAGTCTTTTTTTTAAAGATTTTATTTATTTTTTAGAGAGAGAAAGGGAGGGCAGAGAGGGAGAGGAAGAACCAGACTCCTTGCTGAGCAGGCAGCTGAAGCAGGACTGGAACCTAGTACCCTGGCATCATGACCTAAGCTGAAGGAAGACACTTAACCAACTGAGCCACCCAGGCACTCTAGACTGTAAACTTCTTATAGGTAAAAAAGTTTATTCTTCTAGTAGTTGCACAGACATTTCTAACATCCATAAGGAAGCATGTACTGATGTAAAATGCCAGCAAATCAAATTATTTAAAAAAGGAAGAAAGAAAGAAAGAAAAGATATATCTGGATAAAGAGAAAAACAGAAAATCTAATAATACATTGAATTATTAGAGCAAAGAATGGAGGAAGAGAAAATAAATATGAAATAGAGATTTCTACTAAAAGAAAAAAATTGAATAAGGCAGGAGATTTAGAAAATTATTATGACAGACTTGAGAAAATAATAAAATAGGAATTTTTAGAAAATAGCAATGAATGAAAAGGTAAATTGTCCTACCTCTATAATATTAGCTGTTTGTTGTTGTTGTTGTTGCTAATTTACCTATTTAAGCTAATAAACAAAGAAAGGTATCATTTATGGATAAGGTTTATATATATATATATATATATATATATATATATATGTATTTCCATTTAGGGCTTAAGATATATATATATATATATATATTAATTTTAATTGTTAGGAAATGTATCACAGAAAGTGTTTAAACTTTATGATACAGATGCAACATGTAACGAACTACATTGTTTGAACGTTTAATTTGTAAATGCTGTTAGAGGAAACTTGGAGGAAATGTCCTTATGTGGTTGTGTTTCTGGAACTAAGTATATTTATTAATAAGGAATAGTTTAAAATTTTGAAATGACCAGGAGTGGACAATTTTCCCAATCCTATCAGCTCTTTGCAGCTCTTTTATTAGCCCCCTTCAGGAATATTAGCTTTATTTATCTAATTAAATTTTATATTAATGTGCTTTTGACTTTTGGCCTTTCTCTTCCTTCTGTTCTTTTTTTTCCCCCTAAATTTCATGTTTCTGTTTAACAGCTACTATCAATTCTTTGATATGAATTCTCAACATCAATTTACTAACTCCAGAGATGAAGCAGCATCAATATTTAGAAGCGAAGAATACAAAGCCTTGGGCATCTGGATGGCTCAGTCAGTTAAGCATCTGCCTTCGACTCAGGTGGTGATCCCAGGGTCGTGGGATGGAACCCCAGGTTGAACTTTCTGCTCAGCTGGGAGCCTACTTCTCCCTCTCCCTCTGCCTGCTGCTCCCTTTGCTTGCGTTCTCCCTCTCTTTGTCAACTAAATAAAATAAAATAAAATAAAATAATATAAATAATACATTTATTTATTCATTCAAATGCAATTATTACACAATACATAAGGTATTGCATAATTATAATATTGATTAAATAATTTATTAAATATTTATATTAACTATATCAATTTAATTAAATAAATATTTTTTAGAATTTAAAATATTTCAAATTTAGATTATTAAATATTAAATCATTAATTTAATAAATAAATATCTAAACATAATTAAATAAAATAATTTATTCATTAAAATGAATAAAGTAATGTTGTCATTATCTGAGCATGTATTTTTAAATAGTCTAAAAAAAAAACATCTAATAAAGTCTGAATACATTGAGTTCAGATATTTATACAAGTTAACCCAGACACTCAACCCACAGACAGTTTCCAAACATTTGTTTTTTTTGTTTTTTTTTTTTTAAAGATTTTATTTATTTATTTGACAGACAGAGATCACAAGTAGGCAGAGAGGCAGGTGGGGTGGAGGGGGGAGCAGGCTCCCCACCAAGCAGAGAGCCCGACATGGGGCTCGATCCCAGGTTTTTATCTACTACTCAAAATACGATTGTAATGTATTTATTTATAACTTTGACCTAGCAAGGAAACTTGGAGGAAAAGGAGACATTTGCTTTTAATATTGGAAAATTATTTTGTTGATTTAAAAAAAATAAAAACCTTAACACATGAACATTTCTTCTTAAATAACACTGTGAAGTTTCTGAGTCACATTCTATTAAAAGTGCTGATAAAATGGCCTCAGTTACTCATTTAAATTATCAGCTGAATGGGTAACAAATGAAGTAGAGAGCTTTTTAATTATTTATGAATGTATTGCTTGTGGATGGAGTGCCACATAGAGTTACCTCTCTTTTTGGCTTTGTTTTGTGAGCAGCAGTGGAATCCATGAATGAGATTAAACATAAGGACATTCACAGATATTCTTAATGAACTTCTGGGGAAGGGCAATAAGTGCAAGGGAAAAAACTGCAGCAAGACTAATTACAAATTTCAAGTGGTCATCGCTTAATTATAGAAGCTTTTAAGTTCAAGTAATATATCTTTTTTATGAGCCTATCATATTGTATTAATTACCACAAACTGCACTCTTGAACTGCACTCTTTTCACATATTTCTTATTCTTAGTACTTAAAATTACCCTTATGATTGATAAGTAAATGGCTTTTACTGACAATGGATTTATATACATAAATAAATAATGCTTTTTATATATATATAAAATCAATTGAATATGTGTATGTGTTCAATGAAATTTTTTTTCAAATTAACATCTTAATTCTACCACATTGGTTACAAATAGAGATAGACTTTATAGATTCATCAAATATTTTATTCTCAAATTTATATCTCCTTTGTGAAGTAAATGAAACTGTACATATTAAATATAATCCTATCACATGTAACAGTTACTAGTGCATCCCAGGACATACATACATACACTCCAGGTCCTACTCAAGGCATCACAGATAACTGGATTTAACTTTCTATCCTAGGAGTCTTCTGTAGATTTCTGTGGCTTTTATACTACAATCAGGAGGAAGAATTCTTTTGCTAAAAGCTTCCAAATGACTATGTGAGTAGATTATTTGTAGACCAGTGATATAATATTATTATATTATATGTAAAGCATGATAAAATAAAATGCTATTGCCATATTTAATTTGTTCAGTAAAGCATTCATTTAGTTATCAATTTCTTTTTTCTTTTCTTTTTAAGATTTTGTTTATTTATTTGACAGACAGAGATCACAAGTAGACAGAGAGGCAGGCAGAGAGAAAGGAAGGGAAGCAGGGTGCCTGCTGAGCAGAGAGCCTGATGTGGGGCTCTATCCCAGGACTCTGGAATCATGACCTGAGCAGAAGGCAGAGGCTTTAACGCACTGAGCCACCCAAGAGCCCCAAGCATTCATTTTCTTTATACAGAAGAGATAGAACAATATTATATAGTAGGAAATACAGTAAATAATCTAGAAACCTTGATCTTTTGGTTTTGGCAATTTTAGAACATAAAATTAGCTAAAGCTCAAGTGCAAGTTATATTTTTGTATCATAGGAGGAAAAGTTAATTAAAAGTTTTGTTTATTACCATAGTTTAACACTTCAACAAATGATAACGAGTCAAAAATTAATGAATATATGAAGTATACAATAAAAACAATAATCTCGAGTGTATGTGACTCACTGTAGGTATTGATAGGCTAGAAATCAAAGGGAAAGTATCTATAGGGTTTGTTCAGATCCATGCTCATCAGATTAACAGGCTTTCTCATATTGCTTCCTTCACCACATTAATTTGTCTAATGAAGTTTTCAAGAGTTAAAGACAGTGATAGGTTCATGGCTGGAGAGAAGGTAACAGAATCTAAGATAGTTCAGCAGTGCTTATTATTTAATTAATCACTTTAATAAATATTTTTACCTTATGGATTATTCTTTGATGCTTATTTCTTAATTTTTTTAACTTTTTAAATTTTATTTATTGAGAGAGAGAGAACAAGCACAAGGAGGGGGAGCTGCAGAGGGAGAGGGAAAAGAAGAAGCAGGTTCCCCACCAAGCAGGGAGTCAAGCTCCGTCTCAGGTCGCATTCTATTAAAAGTGCTGATAAAATGGCCTCAGTTACTCATTTAAATTATCAGCTGAATGGGTAACAAATGAAGTAGAGAGCTTTTTAATTATTTATGAATGTATTGCTTGTGGATGGAGTGCCACATAGAGTTACCTCTCTTTTTGGCTTTGTTTTGTGAGCAGCAGTGGAATCTATGAATGAGATTAAATATAAGGACATTCACAGAAATTCTTAATGAACTTCTGGGGAAGGGCAATAAGTGCAAGGAAAAACTGCAGCAAGACTAGTTACAAATTTCAAGTGGTCATCGCTTAATTATAGAAGCTTTTAAGTTCAAGTAATATATCTTTTTTATGAGCCTATCATATTGTATTAATTACCACAAACTATGCACTCTTGAACACTTAATCTTTTCACATATTTCTTATTCTTAGTACTTAAAATTACCCTTATGATTGATAAGTAAATGGATTTTACTGACAATGCATTTATTTACATAAATAAATAATGCTGTTTATATATATAAAAACAATTGAGTATGTGTATGAGTTCAATGAATTTTTTTTTTTTCAAATTAACATCTTAATTCTACCACATTGGTTAAAAGAGATAGAGACTTTATAGATTCATCAAATATTTTTTTTTTTAAGATGATTTTTATTTATTTATTTGACAGAGAGAAATCACAAGTAGATGGAGAGACAGGCAGAGAGAGAGAGAGGGAAGCAGGCTCTCTGCCGAGCAGAGAGCCCTGATGCGGGACCCGATCCCAGGACCCTGAGATCATGACCTGAGCCGAAGGCAGCGCTTAAACCACTGAGCCACCCAGGCGCCCCCATCAAATATTTTATTCTCAAATTTATATCTCCTTTGTGAAGTAAATGAAACTGTATATATTAAATATAATCCTATCACATGTAACAGTTTACTAGTGCATCCCAGGACATACATAGGTCAGGTCCTACTCAGGGCATCACAGATAACTGGATTTAACTTTCTATCCTAGGAGTCTTCTGTATATTTCTGTGGCTTTTACTACTACAATCAGGAGGAAGAATTCTTTTTGCTAAATGCTTCCAAATGACTATGTGAGTAGATTATTTGTAGACCAGTGATATAATATTATAGTTTTAATATGTAAAGCATGATAAAATAAAATGCTATTGCCATATTTAATTTGTTCAGTAAATCATTCATTTAGTTATCAAGCTTCATTTTCTTTTTTTTTAAAGATTTTATTTATTATTTGACAGACAGAGATCACAAGTAGACAGAGAGGCAGGCAGAGAGAAAGGAAGGGAAGCAGGGTGCCTGCTGAGCAGAGAGCCTGATGTGGGGCTCTATCCCAGGACTCTGGAATCATGACCTGAGCAGAAGGCAGAGGCTTTAAAACGCACTGAGCCCACCCAAGAGCCCCAAGCATTCATTTTCTTTATACAGAAGAGATAGAACAATATTATATAGTAGGAAATACAGTAAATAATCTAGAAACCTTGATCATTTGGTTTTGGCAACTTTAGAACATAAAATTAGCTAAAGCTCAAGTGCAAGTTATATTTGTATCATAGGAGGAAAAGTTAATTAAAAGTTTATTTATTACCATAGTTTAACACTTCAACAAAATGATAACGAGTCAAAAATAAATGAATATATGAAGTATACAATAAAAACAATAATCTTGAGTGTATGTGACTCACTGTAGGTATTGATAGGCTAGAAATCAAAGGGAAAGTATCTATAGGGTTTGTTCAGTTCCATGCTCATCAGATTAATAGGCTTTCTCATATTGCTTCCTTCACCACATTAATTTGTCTAATGAAGTTTTCAAGAGTTAAAGACAGTGATAGGTTCATGGCTGGAGAGAAGGTAACAGAATCTAAGATAGTTCAGCAGTGCTTATTATTTTAAGAGAAAGACAGCATGGGTGGTGAGGGGAGGAAGGAAAGGGATAAGAAGAGAGAATCTTAAGCAAACCTCCTTGCCCAGCACAGAGCCTATAGGGGCTTCATCTCATCGCCCTGAGATAACAACCTGAGCTGAAATCAAGAGTCAGATGCTTATCTAATTGAGTCCACGCAAGTGCACCATTTTTTTTTTTCCTGTATCTTTATTTTCATCTCTTTCTGTAACTGGAGTTTCCCTTCAAAATCAGGACTTGCATATACAAACCTAAATAATTATTTTGGGATTTGATCACGTGGAAGAGGAGAGAATGAGAAGAGCTAAGTGGTCCAGGAGAAACATATATGAGTTCAGACTGAGTGGATTATGATTGTGGACAACTGAGCATCAATCCTAATGCACGAATACATCTCAGAATTATTTTCCTGAAACAAGAAAGAATCTGTTTAAAAAAAAAACCCACTGGCTTCTGCATCCTATCCACAGTGATTAAAAATTCATCCCTGAAGTAATTAATGTCCCTGACTATACTATTACTGGGCATGAGAGAGGAGCTGAGTGGGCTTGGTCAGTGTCCCACCTAATGAAAGGCAGAGCAGATTCAGGCAAAAAAAAATTATTAGTTCTTTTCCAAATTAGATTTAATGGGATTCTATTTTTCATCCATGAATTCATTTTACATATTTATATTTTATCGATTTTTCTAAAGCTTTTGGGCCAATATTCACTGCATTTTTGAATAGCTTTTATCTATTATTGTAAATCATTTTTTCTGCTACATTTGTTTAGTCATGGTTATCCATTTCTTCTTCCAAGTTTTTCAGATATGCGGTGATATCATTTTCCAAATAAATTATTTAAAATGTTTATTTTTTTATACTAAACTTCTATGAAAAACATTGATATATGTATTATGGCATATTGTTCCCCTTTCAACTTATTTTTAAAATGTGAATGTGCCTTGGGCAAATATATATTATTTCTTTTAATGTTTATGTAGATTCTTCATAAATTTTCCCAAGTTCATTGGCTTATGGGGTTCTATTTTTTTAATAATTTTCCTACTGCCAATTAATAGATTTTTTTCCATTACATTGTCCCCCTAAGGGTTGTTGCTATTGCCATTATAAGTAGAAAAAAGCATCTGGAAATCGATATCTCCCTGTCCAGTTTCCTCAAATCACTCATTATTTTCAGGATCTAGTTGGATTTTTTCTTACAGGTTCCAGGTGGACAAGCTTGTGAACTGGTGCTAATTATTATTTCTGTTTTCTGTCTTCCTGCATTTACCAGCTTAGGGGACCATTTTTAAACATTATGATGAAATGAGGCATCATATTCTTATTCTCAACTTCAATATAATGATATTAGTGTAACATGTCCTACAAGATAATAATAGATACATGTAAAATAATTTCATTGACCAAAAAAAAAGTGGTGGAAAATGTAAATAAAACACAGTGGCAACCAACTAGTCCCATTCCAGTTGAGCTATTATTTTTCCCCCTTTATCTCCCTGTCCTTCTTTAATTTCCTGTAGCACATTCCTACAAAGTATTTTAATGGGTGTTTTAATATGCACATACTTAGAGATCATCATGGAGTCTAACTCTAATAATTCCTTAGCAGTATTAAATATTTTCAGTATATTGTTCATTCCTATGTCAGTTGTCTATTAACTTTTTCAAACACTGTACATAATTGCAAGGAAATATTTAATTTTAATATAAATTAATTAATCACTTTAATAAAGATTTTTTACCTTATGGATTAATCGTTGATGCTTATTTCTTCTTTCTTCATTTTTTTTAACTTTTAAAATTGTATTTATTGAGAGAGAGAGAGAGAGAGAACAAGCACAATCAGGGGGAGCTGCAGAGGGAGAGGGAAAAGAAGAAGCAGGTTCCCCACCAAGCAGGGGGTCAAGCTCAGTCTCAGGGCCTTGGGATCATGATCTGAGGTGATGGCAGAGGCTTAGCTGACTGAGCCACTGAAGTCTAATTGTTATCTCTTTGATATTTAAGGAAATACTTTATATCATCTTTAATTGATCCCCTATGTCAGGCAAATACAGTTTTTTCTATGGTGCTATTAAATTTATTGTCTTAAAATTAGACTCTTTTTCTAGAAGCATTTTTAATCAGTCTCTTAGGGGTCTATAATTTAGTTTTTATAACATTTCATTTAGTATTTTATTTATCTTCATCATCTCGGAGTATTCCTTACCAGTACTCATTGGTCAATCTTTCTTATTAATCTATTCCAAAAATTTGTTGTTTCTATAATATTTTTGTTATTACTGCTGTCGTTCTTAGGTTTTTCTTTATATATTCTTTTTGTTTTGTTTTGTTGTTTTAATGCTTTGGTGTTTTTTGTTGTATTTTTTTGTTTTTCTTTTGAATTAATACAATTAAACCTTTAGATTTCCTTCATACCTTTAATTATTGTCACTTATTTTCACAAATGATATTACCATAGTACAGTAATTCTAAATATTTCTGAATTAGCTGTATATTTTCTTCTTTTTAGGTATAAAGTTAACTTCCCAGTTACATGGACTTAATATTTTGGTCATTTCTATTCTAGTTTTTTTATTGCCTTATTATTGGAAACAACACAGCCTGATACTTTAACTCTAGGGAATGATGTGGGAGAGCTAGGTTCTTGTCTCTTGGAGTCAAAGAAGGAATCTCGTGGGCAATGGAGAGTGAGTAAGTGACAGAAGTTTATCAAGTGAATCTATAGAAAAAAGCTCCTCACAACTAAGAGGGGGTCCCCACACAGTTAACGATGAGTGGCCTTCAAATGGTTTATTTTTTATAAAAAAGGTAACCAGGCAACTTTAATCCTTTTAACATCTCTATCAATAACTGCTGCAATGGCTTACCTCCTTTTTAGGGTCTGATTATTTCTTTTTGGTACAGGTGTTTATCATAGAGACACCCACCCCACATGACCCACCCCATACACCTAGGGCAGGGTGGTCCCTCCATCCCACATGCCTAGATCAGGGTGCTCTTCCCTGGGGTAGGGTGGTCCAATTTATCTCTTTACTCTGGTTTTCCCACACCACATTTTGGGGATTTCTGAGAGCCTGTTCACAAAGTGCCCTATGGATCTCTTTCCTCCCTAGCCCCACCTGTCCATTAATCATTTTGAAGTTGATCTTACCAAAGTACTGTAATTCTAAAAATTTCTGAATTAGCTGTATTATTTCTTTTTAGGTATGAAGTTAACTTCCAATTATATGAATTTAATATTTTTGGTCATTGTTTTCTAATTTTATTGCCTTATTCTTGGAAAATATAGCCTGATATTTAACTCTAGGAATTTATTGGCATATACTTCTGGCCTAAATAATGGCCTGTTTGTGTAAATGTTCAACTTAATGCTTCTATACTTACTGAAGACTATTGTTTTTTGGGGTCAGGATGGCTACATGTATTAATAGATCAGGACTATTAGATTCTCTAAATTTGATGTCTCTTAATTTTAATCATCTAATTAAATTATTTCAGTTAATGAAAGAAGTTAAATTTTTTTTTTTACTACTACTGCATCTAAACTTATCAAAGTCTTTTGCTATAATTAGACGAGTATGTCATCCTGTTTTTTATACCAAGTCTTACTTAAAAAAATCATACTATCTGAAATATTTATTATTATTATTATTATATTATTATTATTATTATATTATTTTTAAAGATTGTATTCATTGGGGTACCTGTGTGGCTCAGTCAGTTAAGTGTCTACCTATATCTCAGGTCATAATACCCGAGTCCCTGGGATTAGAGCCCCGCAGGGGGTTCCCTGCTCAGTGTGGTGTGCTTCTCCTCTCCCTCTGTTATTCCCCCTGTCTGTGTGCATGTTTTTCTTTTCTCACTCTCTCTTCTTTCTTTCTTTCTTTCTTTTCTTTTTATAAATATTTGATTTGCTGGCATTTACATCAGTACAATGCTTCCTTATGGATGTTAGAAATGTCTGTGGAACTACTACTAGAAAGAATAAACTTTTTTATACCTATAGAAGTTTACAGTCTAGAGTTGCCTGGGTTGGCTCAGTTGTTAAGTGTCCTTCCTTCAGCTTAGGTCATGATGCGAAGGGTACTAGGTTCCAGTCCTGCTTCGCTGCCTGCTCAGCAAGGAGTCTGGTTCTTCCTCTCCCTCTGCCCCTCCCTCTCTCTCTCTAATAAATAAATTAAAATCTTTTAAAAAAAAGACTTACTGAAATCTGAGACTGAATTACTAAATTCATCTTAATATAAGACAGCTAAACTAAAAGCAATGATCACAACTGGAAAATTTAGTCAGATCATGGTTTAACATTTTTGGTTGACACAGGACCTCTTTCAGTAATAACTTTCCCTAAATATCAATTTCTTTTTTAAGGCAAAACATTTTGACAAGAAATCCAGATCCTTCTCATCATTTTCATATCAATTTTAATGTGACAATCCTGAGTATATAATCAAATATGTAATTTTCTTATCTGTTGCCTTGTATATTGCCTGTATCTTTTTCAGACTCAAAGTTCTACCACTATTGAGGTAGAGTTTTTTGTTGGTTTTTTTTTTTAAGCAGAGATTTTTAAAGTGTTTGATATATACAAGATGCTTAATAAGTGTTTACAAAACCTATGTATTTCAGAAGCTTAAACAGGCTTTAAAATAATGTAGGTGAGCCACTCTGGAAAACAGCATGGAGGTTCCTCAAAATGTTGAAAATAGAACTGCCCTATGACCCAGCAATTGCAACTATTGGGTATTTACCCTAAAGATACAAAATGTAGTGATCCAAAGGGACACCATGCACCCGAATGTTTATAGCGCAATGTCCACAATAGCCAAACTATGGAAAGAACCTAGATGTCCATCAACAGATGAATGGATCAAGAAGATGTGGTATATATACGAACAATGGGAATACTATGCAGCCATCAAAAGAAATGAAATCGTGCCATTTGCAACAACATGGATGGAACTAGAGCGTATCATGCTTAGCGAAATAAGTCAAGCAGAGAAAGACAACTATCATATGATCTCCCTGATATGAGGAAGTGGTGATGCAACATGGAGGCTTAAGTGGGTATGAGAAGAATAAATGAAACAAGATGGGGATTGGGAGGGAGACAAAACCATAAGTGACTCTTAATCTCACAAAACAAACTGAGGGTTGCCGGGGGAGGGGGTTTTGGGAGAAGGGGGGGTGGGATTATGGACATTGGGGAGGGTATGTTATTTGATTTGGTGAGTGCTGTGAAGTGTGTAAACCTGGTGATTCACAGACCTGTACCCCTGGGGATAAAAATATATGTTTATAAAAAATAAAAAATTAAAAAAAAATAATGTAGGTGATATTAGTAGTCATATCAAACAATTTGTAGGTTCAGTCATGTAAATAGCTACATTTCTCAGAGACAGAGAACATACAAATGATCTGGGTACACTAGGGGAGTAATGCTAGCATGTGTTGTAAATTCTCTTATATGACCTTATTCTTTGCAAGAATTGGTTATGTGGCAGAAAAAAAGGTATCACTATCTTATACTTTTATTATTTAAAGAGATTTATGGAAGTTGTTAATTTTCTTTACACTACCCCTTTGTTTCAGTGGACCCAAGGTTTTTCCGTGGTAATGGTGAGAGGAAAGTAGGCAATTTAGGCAGCAGCCAAAATCTCCACAAGGCACTATAAAATAAGGCTTTGTTCTAGATCATGGGTCTGTCCAACGAGGAATGTTAAGGGTAGAATGGATGATAGATGCATTTTGGACTTATAAACTATAAGATTAATACTGTTTATGCCCCAATAATGGGTCTATGATTAAAGGAGCGAGACTGATGTAAAGCGAAGGTCAAGCAAAGCTTTATTTTCATGCTAAGCAATCATCCCAAGAATCTAACCGAACGTTCGGGGCCACACCTCTTATGAGAGAAGGCAACCCTTCGCTGTTTCACAGTCTAGCTTTTAAGGGCAAAGGCCATGCAGTCAGGCCTGGCCACGCACAGGTGGCCAATGAGATTTTAACACACACGGGAAACTCCACAGTGAGGCTAGGTGACCAGTTGAGGTTCAATTTACCCTAGTATAGACATTTGACCCAGCCTATTACACCTTGATTAGGATTGGTGCCAAAAAGGTTCCCAAAGGGCAGAGGAGTGGGGCATACTCCTTAGAATCTAGGGAGACAATATGCAACCCCCCCCCCAGTCTCCCGCTGATTGCTGTCTCCACCTGGCCTGACCCACCCTTGTCTATGGGCTTTGTTACCTGGAGCTGATTTCCACGGGACTTGCCCTTTTTTAAGTGAATCCCCTGGGGAAGGGGAGCAAGGGCAGTTTTAAAAGTTAACTTCAATGAAAGCCTCTTGCTAAAATATAAAAATATAAAATAGGCCCTTACATTACAACAACTCAGTAGGGAAAGTCCCAGTGTGGGTGTCGATAAAAGAAGTGATTGTAACTTTGCATTGCACATTTTCATTTTTTAAAACGTGTAAGTTGTATTTTTTCCCCTGCCATGACATCATACTTTATCTTCATCTCCGTCTACTAGTTTTAAAACTATTTAAACAAAGCCCAAACATTTTTTAAAAAAAAATATTTTATTTCATTTATTTTAAGAGCAAAAGCCAGAGAGAGAGAGAGAGAGAGAGAGAGCATGAGCAATATGGGGCTCGATCCCAGGACTCTTGAGATCATGATCCTGAGCCAAAGGCAGACTCTTAACTGACTGTGCAAATGAAGAGACTCCCACAAACTCAACAATTTTGATAAAATGTTTTTTATTTGTTTTTGGGTTGTTTGTAGTCCTGGCGGGGTGTGGATCAGGTTTTTGGGTGGGGGGTGGGGTTTTGGGTGTCCCGTTGGTGGGTTGGTGGGGTTGGTTTTGGGGCCTGCTTTTGGTGTTTTTGTGGTTCTTGGACGTTCGTGCTGCAGGACCATGTATATACATCTTGCTGGTTGTGTGCCTGTTTGTGTTTTTTGTTTGTTTTTTTGTACGTTTGAATTCCTTGTTGGGTTGCTTTTTTTTTTTTTTTTTTTTTTTTGTTTTTTTTTGAGTTTTTTTTTGTTTTGTGCCCCCAAAAATAAAAGTTTTTTTTTTTTTTTTTTTTTTATTATCTTGTTTTGTCGTTTTAAAAAATTTTTTTTTCTTTTTTTTTTGCCTGGCTTTTGAAATATGTATAACTCTTGATCTTGGGGTGCAGCGGGTTTTTTGTAGAGGCGTTTTTTAAAAATAAAAATCTTAGTTTATGTTCATCTTTTTTTATTAGCCATGATATGCAGTGTGGGATCACTATATTGTACACCTGAAAACTAATATTCCCTTATTTTAACTAAAAGGAATTTAAATAAAAAAACTTTAAAAATAAAATAAAAAATAAATATCATCCAAAAATAAAAAAGGAAAAATTATTTGGCAGGCAATTTTCTTTACTTGCATTATTATTCATTATTATCATAGTCTGTTGTGTGTCAGTGGGAAGTGGCTGGTATTCCAGTGAGTTCCATATCAATCTGTTACACTGAGGTCCATGCGGTAGTCAGGTCTTTTTTTTTTCTTTTATTTATTATTTTCAGTGATCCAAAATTTCATTGTTTTATGCACCACACCCAGTGCTTCATGTAATAAAATCCCGCCTTAATACCCACCACTGGGCTCCCCACCCAACCACGTCCCAAACAACTGCCACCCTCCTCTTCAAGTTTGGTTTCTCAGAGTCCACAGTCTCTCATGGTTTGTCTCTCCCTCCGATTTTCCCCCAGCACACTTCTCTCCATCTCCCAGTGTCCTCCACGTTATTCCTTATGTATTGAGTCTCATAAAAACTTTTATTTTAGTTATTTCCCTATTCTGCTTTGCATATGCTTACCTTAGATGTTAAAATGTATAAATAAACCTCGGGCCCTCCTGCCTGGCCCATTTTCTCCTCTCTGCTCTCATTGATTTCTCATGCTCTCCCTGCCAACCCCACATGCCTTACAATATCTGGATATGACTAATTTCTTCCTGAGCTACTTAATTCTACTCTGCCATATGGTTTGCCCTTACCTCTTCTTGTACCATAACTTCTATCCCCTGCATTTGTGCTTTAACAATAACTAATTCTTTTCACTACGTCTGTACCTTTGAGGTCAATACTCAGTAGTGCAATCACTGGGTCATAGGCAGCTCTATTTTACTGGAAAGAAGGGCCATATGCACCCCAGTGTTCATAGCAGCAATGTCCCGCAATAGCCATTCTGTTGAAAGAGGCCAAGATCCCCTTCAACAGACAAACGGATAAAGAAGATGTGATCTATGGATACAATGGAATATCACTCAGCCATCAGAATGGGATGAATACCCACTTTTGCATCAAACATGGATGGGACTGGAGAGATTATGTTCAAGTGAAATAATTCAGGCAGAGAAAGTCAATCACATATGGTTTCACTTATTTGTGGAACCTAAGGAAATAGCATGGAGGACATTAGGAGAAGAAAGGACAAAAATGAAAAGGTGGGGGGATTGGAGGGGGAAATGAAACATGAAAATCTACTGGACTCCAAGAAAACAAACTGAGGGTTTAAAAGATGAGAAGGATGTGGGGATGTGGTGGTGAGGCCTGGTGATAGGTATTAAGGAGGGCACATATTGCATGGGGCACTGGGTTGTTTTACACAAACACAGGATCATGGAACGCTACTACTTCAAAACTAATGAATGTATTGTAAGGTAAACTAATATAACATAATTTTTTTAAAAAAAGGAGGGGGACAATAAACCTAACACTCAATCTTTGCTAGTTTTCTTACTTCCCACACCCCTCCTTTTAAGAGTAAGCTCATTAGTGGTTTTTTGTTGTTTTGTTTTGGTTGTTTTTTGTCTCAACTAAACGAAGAAAAATTAATACACATTATTTTGACAAAACTTTTGAACAGTTGTACAAACGTTAGTTCAAGTCCCACAATGTCTCATCTCTTCTTTCCTCCTACATGGCTAAGCTTGAAAAACCCTTTATCTGGGAAAAGATCATTCTCCTGCCACCCTTGTGTAAGATCATTGGCTTTAGCTTAGATTATACCTTTCTTTCTTTCCTTTTCTGAAAAATTAGTTGAAATATTAATAGCCTCAGTTTCTTCTTTCCAAAATATGACTGGCTTCTTTACCAAAGTGCAAAAGCAACCCATTTTGACCATAGTAAAACAGATTGGACCTACTTTTTTTGGATCACTGTTTTGTTTTTAGTGAGACAAGTGGAGTGAAGATGACACACCATTTCCCAAATGTATTAATAATTGGTAGACACCATATTCTAAATTGAAGTTTTGTTGCCATTAAACTACGACCAGACTCGCTATAATACAGAGGTAAATTCTTTATATTTACTATATTTGAAATTACCATATAATACCAATAAAATTATGATTATGTGAAGAGTCCGTAATATTAAGAAGAGGACTTTGAAATTAATATTTCTTATCTAATGAAATTTTTCCCATTTTATAATCTTGTTATGCTTTTTCCCGTTGTCATTTCTATTTAACATCTATTAGAATGGCACTCTCTTATTTCTCCCTTAAGTGGGAAGGTCAGATGTGGAACAAATTTCAACATCCCAAAGGAAACTGAACTTCTATATTCCACTGACGACCAGGTGGCTTTCCATGTGGCATTTTGCCTCTTGCTGCATATTGTTCACTCCCTCACAACAGTGGGGGAATGGGGGTATGCGCTCTTTAGTAAACGAATCTCACTCAATTAGAGACATTGTCTGCCAGGGATAAAATCATAGAGACATCAGAATCAGAATCAAATACTTGCGGCGCAATATTGGGCACCAGGTTCTTCCTTTGTTGTGTGTTTGTCTTTACAGATTTATGTATTAGGATTTACAAGCAGAGACACAACAATTAGGCAGACATAGGCAGGAAGAGATGTGGAAACCTCCATGCAGAACGCCGCCTGATCGTCATCTTCTATCTTCTCCTCCGACCTCCCCCCTCCTCGTCGTACACACCCCTCCCCCACAAAACCTCCGATGATCTACCGGGAACCCACTGCCCAATCTCTCCATAGCTCGTCCCGACCCCTGAGAATCATGCCTTAGCACGAAGCAGAGGCTTAACCCACTGAGCTACCCAGGCGCCCCTGGGCCCAGGTTTTGATGGCTTCTTTCCTCAATCTTATAAACCTATGTGAACTCTACTGGATGCCAGAACTGCTTAAACATATTTGGTCCCTTGTAATTTTAACCTTCCAGTATTCAATGCACCTGATCCATGTAATATCCCTATAGTATTTTTATCAAATGAAGACTCTCAAAGTGTGTTTCTTGGGAGACACCTTTCAATTGGTTGCTTACATTTCTGCATTTATTATTTGTTCTAGACCATCCTTTGAAGATGGTTGTATTGAATAGACTTGGAAGACAGAAATAGTATCTTTTTTTAACTTAACCTGTTGTGTTTGAAAATATTATCTGCCTCTGTTTTGATTCTTCTTGTGGGAAC